>NC_088219.1:2859554-2867054 GCF_036934945.1 Oncorhynchus masou masou
GCCTACCTTCAAACTCAGTGCCTCTTTGCTTGACATCATGGGGAAATCAAAAGAATTCAGCCAAGACCTCAGAAAACAATTGCAGACCTCCACAAGTCTGGTTCACCCTTGGGAGCAATTTCAAACTGAAGGTACCACGTTCATCTGTACAAACAATAGTACGCAAGTATAAACAACATGGGACCACGCAGCCGTCATACCGCTCAGGAAGGAGACACGTTCTGTCTCTTAGAGATGAATGGACTTTGGTGCGAAAAGTGCAAATCAATCCCAGAACAACAGCAAAGGACCTTGTGAAGATGCTGGAGGTAACAGGTACAAAAGTATCTATATCCACAGTAAAACGAGTCCTATATCGACATAACCTGAAAGGCTGCTCACTGCTCCAGAACCGCCATAAAAAAGCCAGACTACGGTTTGCTACTGCACATGGGGACAAAGATTTCACTTTTTGGAGAAATGTCCTCTGGTCTAACGAAACAAAAATAGAACTGTTTGGCCATAATGACCATCGTTATGTTTGGAGGAAAAAGGGGAAGCTTGCAAGCCGAAGAACACCATTCCAACCGTGAAGTACAGGTGTGGCAGCATCATGTTGTGGGGGTGCTTTGCTGCAGGAGGGACTGGTGCACTTCACAAAATAGATGGCATCATGAGGCGGGGAAATTATGTGCATATATTGAAGCAGCATCTCAAGACTTCAGTCAGGAAGCTAAAGCTTGGTCGCAAAAGGGTCTTCCAATTGAACAATGAACCCAAGCATACGGCCAAAGTTGTGGTAAATTGGCTTAAGGACAACAAAGTCAAGGTATTGGAGTGGCCATCACAAAGCCCTGACCTCAACCCTATAGAACATTTGTGGGCAGAACTGAAAAAATGTGTGCGAGCAAGGAGTACTACAAACCTGACTCTGTTACACCATCTCTGTCAGGAGGAATGGGCCAGAATTCACCCAACTTATTGTGGGAAGCTTGTGGAAGGCAACCCAAAACATTTGACCCAAGTTAAACAATTTAAAGGCAATGCTATACTAAATACTAATTTAGTGTATGTAAACTTCTGACCCACTGAGTATGTGATGAAAGAAATAAAAGCTGAAATAAATCATTATCTCTACAATTATTCTGACATTTCACATTCTTAAAATGAAGTGGTGATCCTAACTGACCTAAGACAAAGAATTTTCGCTAGTATTAAATGTCAGGAACTGTGAAAAACTGAGTTTAAATGTATTTGGCTAAAGTGTATGTAAACTTCCAACTTCAACTGCATATCCTTCCTTCCCCATTTCTCCTTCTCCCAAATCCAGTCAGCTGATGTTCTGAAAGAGCTGCAAAATCTGGACCCCTACAAATCAGCCGGGCTAGACAATCTGGACCCTTTCTTTCTAAAAGTATCTGCCGACATTGATGCAACCCCTATTGCTAGCCTGTTCAACCTCTCTTTCGTGTCGTCTGAGATTCCCAAACATTCCCACATCCTCATCGGCAGACTCGACCGCCTTGGTTTCGGAAATGATTGCCTCGTCTGGTTCACCAACTACTTCTCTGATAGAGTTCAGTGTGTCAAATCGGAGGGCGTGTTGTCTGGGCTTCTGGCAGTCTCTATGAGGATGCTATGCCACAGGGTTCAATCCTTGGGCTGACTCTTTTCTCTGTATACATCAATACGCAGATGACACCATTCTGTGTACTTCTGGCCCTTCTTTGGACACTGTGTTAACCACTAACCTCCAGATGAGCTTCAATGCCATACAACTCTCCTTCCGTGGCCTCCAACTGCTCTTAAATACAAGTAAAACTAAATGCATGCTCTTCAACCGATCGCTGCCTGCACCTGCCCGCCCGTCAGCATCACAACTCTGGACGGTTCTGACTTAGAATATGTGGACAACTACAAATACCTAGGTGTCTGGTTAGACTGTAAAACCTCCTTCCAGACTCACATTAAGCATCAATCTAAAGTTAAATCTAGAATTGGCTCCCTATTACGCAACAAAGCCTCCTTCACTCATGCTGCCAAACATACCCTCATAAAACTGACCATCCTACTGATCCTCGACTTCGGCGATGTCATTTACAAAATAGCCTCCAATACTCTACTCAATACATTGGATGCAGTCTATCACAGTGCCATCCGTTTTGTCACCAAAGCCCCATATACTCCCCACCACTGCGACCTGTACGCTCTGGTTGGCTGGCCCTCACTTCATACTCGTCACCAAGACCCTGCTAGGTAAAGCCCCCCCTATCTCAGCTCACTGGTCACCATAGCAGCACCCACCTGTAGCACACGCTCCAGCAGGTATATCTCTCTAGTCACCCCCAAAACCAATTCTTCCTTTGGCCGCCCCTCCTTCCAGTTCTCTGCAGCCAATGACTGGAATGAACTGCAAAAATCTCTGACACTGGAAACACTTATCTCTCTCACTAGCTTTAAGCACCAGCTGTCAGAGCAGCTCACAGATCACTGCACCTGTACATAGCCCATCTATAATTTATCCCAAACAACTACCTCTCTCCCTACTGTAATTAATTATTTATTTTGCTCCTTTGCACCCCATTATTTCTATTTCTACTTTGCACATTCTTCCATTGCAAATCTACCATTCCAGTGTTTTACTTGCTATATTGTATTTACCTTGCCACCATGGCCTTTTTTTGCCTTTACCTCCCTTATCTCACCTCATTTGCTCACATCGTATATAGACTTATTTTTCTACTGCATTATTGACTGTATGTTTGTTTTGCTCCAAGTGTAACTCTGTGTTGTTGTATGTGTCGATCTGCTTTGGCCGGGTCGCAATTGTAAATGAGAACTTGTTCTCAACTAGCCTACCTGGTTAAATAAAGGTGTTCTCAACTAGCCTACCTGGTTAAAAAAAGGTGTTCTCAACTAGCCTACCTGGTTAAATAAAGGTGTTCTCAACTAGCCTACCTGGTTAAATAAAGGTGTTCTCTACTAGCCTACCTGGTTAAATAAAGGTGTTCTCAACTAGCCTACCTGGTTAAATAAAGGTGTTCTCAACTAGCCTACCCCGTTAAATAAAGGTGTTCTCAACTAGCCTACCTGGTTAAATAAAGGTGTTCTCTACTAGCCTACCTGGTTAAATAAAGGTGTTCTCAACTAGCCTACCCGGTTAAATAAAGGTGTTCTCAACTAGCCTACCTGGTTAAATAAAGGTGTTCTCAACTAGCCTACCTGGTTAAATAAAGGTGTTCTCAACTAGCCTACCTGGTTAAATAAAGGTGTTCTCAACTAGCCTACCTGGTTAAATAAAGGTGTTCTCTACTAGCCTACCTGGTTAAATAAAGGTGTTCTCAACTAGCCTACCTGGTTAAATAAAGGTGTTCTCAACTAGCCTACCCGGTTAAATAAAGGTGTTCTCAACTAGCCTACCTGGTTAAATAAAGGTGTTCTCAACTAGCCTACCTGGTTAAATAAAGGTGTTCTCAACTAGCCTACCCGGTTAAATAAAGGTGTTCTCAACTAGCCTACCTGGTTAAATAAAGGTGTTCTCTACTAGCCTACCTGGTTAAATAAAGGTGTTCTCAACTAGCCTACCCGGTTAAATAAAGGTGTTCTCAACTAGCCTACCTGGTTAAATAAAGGTGTTCTCAACTAGCCTACCTGGTTAAATAAAGGTGTTCTCAACTAGCCTACCTGGTTAAATAAAGGTGTTCTCAACTAGCCTACCTGGTTAAATAAAGGTGTTCTCAACTAGCCTACCCCGTTAAATAAAGGTGTTCTCAACTAGCCTACCTGGTTAAATAAAGGTGTTCTCAACTAGCCTACCCGGTTAAATAAAGGTGTTCTCAACTAGCCTACCCCGTTAAATAAAGGTGTTCTCAACTAGCCTACCTGGTTAAATTAAATAAAGGTCCTTTGGAATTGTTTTTTCCCCTCATCAATCCCCTCTACACACAATTCCCCATAATTATATATATTTTTTAAATAATAGTATATAATATATATATTTCAGTTTTATTACTTTCTGAATGCACTGTATACACACAGATTAGCCAAAACATTAAGAACACCTGCTCTTTCCATGACATAGACCAGGTGAATCCAGGTGAAGCTATGAACCCTTATTGATTTAACTTGTTAAATCCACTTCAAATCAGTGTAGATTAAGGGGATGAGACAGGGTAAATATGTTTTTTTTAAGCCTTGAGGCAAATGAGACATTATTTTTTACATGTGTGCATTTGAGGGTAAATGGGCAAGACAAAAGATTTAAGTGTCTTTAAACCGGGTATGGTAGTAGGTGCCAGGCGCACCGGTTTGTGTCAAGAACTGCAACGCTGCTGTGTTTTTCATGCGCAACAGTTTCCTGTGTATCTAGATTCAATTCAATTCAAGGGCTTTATTGGCATGGGAAACATGTGTTAACATTGCCAAAGCAAGCGAGGTAGATAATATATAAAGTGAAATAAACAATAAAAATTAACAGTAGACATCACATCACATCCAGCCAACTTGTCACAACTGTGGGAAGCAATGTAGTCAACATGGACCAGCATCCCTGTGGAATCTTGTTGAGTCCATTCCCCGATGGCTATTCTGGGGGGGGTGCAGCTCGACGAAGGTGTTCTTAATGTTTTATATAGATAACAGATTGACTGTCATTGTCAGTTTTGTATTGTGTCATTAATATCAATTCCGGTATGAATTCTACATTTTGAAGCCTTTTTCAAATGGAAGACTTTCATGCAGTCAAAAGCTTGATGTAGTCATGTATATGGGACCAAATATGTAACTTTGTATTATTTTAATACACATAAAAGTGATTTTGTCCCAGTACCTTTGGTAGAAGGACAGGCTCACTCACTGAGTGGTTTGATTTCCCACTAAACAAACTGTGCGTGTGTGTGCGTGCGAGCGTGCGTGTGCGTGTGCAGGTGCGTGCGTGTGCGTGTACGTGTGTGTGTGTGCGTGTACGTGTGTGTGTGTGTGCGTGCGTGCCTGCGTGTGTGTGTGTGTGGACAGCTAACAGTTTCTGTCTGCTGGTTTGTTGTATCAGATCTACGGTCTGCTGGTACACTGACATCATGGTCTGGGTTTGAATAGTACGGTCTGGTTTGATAACAAGCATACTAAATGTTCATGAATTTGTAGTGCTGAGCAATTAACCCGACAAGTTGGTTATTTTTTGGTTATTTTAATTTTTTTACATTAGTCGAATAATTTGAATTCCATTTCCTTATTTTTTGGGGGTGAGCTCAATGAGCATGTTGAATAGTTTCTCAGAGACAAATCAGATCAAGCCTGAACTGTGCCATGTCGTAGCAAATTGTAGTTTCCAACAAGAAAGAATGTCTACATAGTTAGTGCAGAAAACGTAGTAATTAACTACAATGACCATAATCCTTTGCGGGCCAGTGTTTCTTTTCCACCTGCTATGTTAGTTTAGGTGTCGAGCATGACTGAAAATACATCATCTAAGTGATTAATAGTTGGTAATCAGCAGTCATAAAAGTATGCCTTATTTACTTTGAATTAATACCAAAATAGTGATTTTGTCAGGCAGCAGCTCCACAGAGATGAGATGACTTAAATAATAGTAATCAAAGAAAACAGATGTAATATACACAATCACTTTAATATTTCATTAAAGTAACGTGAATAAATGAAAGGTTAGTTAATAAATGATAAGCAGTAATGGACCGTCACTACCTGTCACGCCCTGACCATAGAGAGCCATTGTTTCTCTATGGTGCAGTAGGTCAGGGCGTGACTGGGGGGTAGTCTAGTTTATTATTTCTATGTGGGGTTCTAGTTTAAAGTTTCTATGTTGGTGACTGGTATGGTTCCCAATTAGAGGCAGCTGTCGTTGTCTCGAATTGGGGATCATATTTAAGTAGTTATTGTTCACACCTGTGTTTGTGGGATCTTGTTTATGTTTAGTTGCTTGTATCCACTTCATTGACTTCACGGTCCACAGTCCGGGACCTTCTATGACGGTCCACAGTCCGGGACCTTCTATGACGGTCCACAGTCCGGGACCTTCTATGACGGTCCACAGTCCGGGACCTTCTATGACGGTCCACAGTCCTGGACCTTCTATGACGGTCCACAGTCCGGGACCTTCTATGACGGTCCACAGTCCGGGACCTTCTATGACGGTCCACAGTCCGGGACCTTCTATGACGGTCCACAGTCCGGAATCTCCTGCGACGGTCCACAGTCCTGATCCATGGCCGTAGTCTTCCTCTGCACCGATGCCCAGTCCAGACACGGCGTCCAGTCCCGCTCCATGGCCGGAGCGAGCTGAGTGGGTACTTCGCCCCGCACCGGAGCCGCCACCGACACTAATCACCCCCCTCCCCTCCCCATTTGGTTTAAGGCTTTGCGGCCGAAGTCCGCACCTTTGGGCGGGAGGGGGGGTACTGTCACGCCCTGACCATAGAGATCCATTGTTTCTCAATGGTGTAGTAGGTCAGGGCGTGACTGGGGGGAAGTCTAGTTTATTATTTCTATGTGGGGTTTTAGTAAAAAAAAATCTATGTTGGTGATTTGTATGGTTCCCAATTAGAGGCAGCTGGTAATCGTTGTCTATAATTGGGGATCATATTTAAGTAGTAATTGTTCCACCTGTGTTTGTGGGATCTTGTTTATGTTTAGTTTAAGTAGTTATTGTTTTGTTACTTCAATAAATAAGTAATACTTTGCAATACTCGAACCGAAACTAACCACAGAAATGACTAATTGTTCCGCACTATGAATTTTAAAAGACTTTCGTTCACTTGTTTTCTCTTTCGCTAATAGGGAGAACATCAATTTGTACTTTGTGTTATGGATTTATTATGGCTATTGTACATGAACTGTCTATAATGCTTAATTTATTTGAGGAATGTACCCCTGCACATTGACTAAGGTAATGACCCTGAGGAATGTACCCCTGCACATTGACTAAGGTAATGACCCTGAGGAATGTACCCCTGCACATTGACTAAGGTAATGACACTGAGGAATGTACCCCTGCACATTGACTAAGGTAATGACCCTGAGGAATGTTCCCCTGCACATTGACTAAGGTAATGACACTGAGGAATGTACCCCTGCACATTGACTAATGTATTGACCCTGAGGAATGTACCCCTGCACATTGACTAAGGTAATGACCCTGAGGAATGTACCCCTGCACATTGACTAAGGTAATGACCCTGAGGAATGTACCCCTGCACATTGACTAATGTATTGACCCTGAGGAATGTACCCCTGCACATTGACTAAGGTAATGACCCTGAGGAATGTACCGCTGCACATTGACTAAGGTAATGACCCTGAGGAATGTACCCCTGCACATTGACTAAGGTAATGACCCTGAGGAATGTACCCTGCACATTGACTAAGGTAATGACCCTGAGGAATGTACCCCTGCACATTGACTAAGGTAATGACCCTGAGGAATGTACCCCTGCACATTGACTAAGGTAATGACCCTGAGGAATGTACCCCTGCACATTGACTAAGGTAATGACCCTGATGAATGTA
>NC_088219.1:2869554-2929554 GCF_036934945.1 Oncorhynchus masou masou
GTGAGAAATATCATTTCCACTGCATTTCTGAAAAACAAACCATCTTGGATTCTTTATTCTTTACTTGGTATTTAATATATATTATATTATAATGAATTTTATTTGTTCTTCTGTTTTTTTGTTTTAAACAGTGTTATAATCATGTTTATCTGAGAACAATGATAGAAGCTGGAGAACTGACATAATTAAATAATAACTAATAATAATAGATTTTTGTTTTTACCTTTATTTAACGAGGCAAGTCAGTTTAAGAGCAAATTCTTCTTTTCAATGCCGGCCTTGGAACAGTGGGTTAACTGGTCTAGGAACAGTGGGTTAACTGGTCTAGGAACAGTGGGTTAACTGGTCTAGGAACAGTGGGTTAACTGGTCTAGGAACAGTGGGTTAACTGGTCTAGGAACAGTGGGTTAACTGGCCTAGGAACAGTGGGTTAACTGGTCTAGGAACAGTGGGTTAACTGGTCTAGGAACAGTGGGTTAACTGGTCTAGGAACAGTGGGTTAACTGGTCTAGGAACAGTGGGTTAACTGGTCTAGGAACAGTGGGTTAACTGGTCTAGGAACAGTGGGTTAACTGGTCTAGGAAAAGTGGGTTAACTGGTCTAGAAACAGTGGGTTAACTGGTCTAGGAACAGTGGGTTAACCGGTCTAGGAACAGTGGGTTAACCGGTCTAGGAACAGTGGGTTAACTGAACTAGGAACAGTGGGTTAACTGGTCTAGGAACAGTAGGTTAACTGGTCTAGGAACAGTGGGTTAACTGGTCTAGGAACAGTGGGTTAACTGGTCTAGGAACAGTGGGTTAACTTCCTTGTTCAGGGGCAGAACGACAGATTTTTACCTTGTCAGCTCAGGGGTTCAATCCAGAAACCGTTTGGTTACTAGTCCAACACTCTAACCACTAGGCTACCTGCCACCGCTAAACTCTAATGACTAGGCTACCTGCCACCTCTACACTCTAACAACTAGGCTACCTGCCGCCTCTACACTCTAACCACTAGGCTACCCTGCCGCCCCTCCACTCTAACCACTAGGCTACCTGCCACCTCTACACTCTAACCGCTAGGCTACCTGCCGCCTCTACACTCTAACCACTAGGCTACCTGCCACCCTTCCACTCACTAGGCTAACCCCTACAGTCTAACCTCTAGGCCTGCCACCCCTCCACTCTAACCACAAGGCCCTGCCGCCCCTCCACTCTAACCACTAGGCTACCTCCGCCCCTCCACTCTAACCACTCTAACCCTGCCGCCCCTCCACTCTAACCAGTAGGCTACCTGCCGCCCCTCCACAACCACTCTAACCTAACCACTAGGCTACCTGCCGCCCCTCCAACCACTCTAACCTAACCACTAGGCTACCTGCCCCTCCACCTAACACTAGGCTACCTGCCGCCCCTCCACTCGAACCACTAGGCTACCTGCCGCCCCTCCACTCTAACCTGCCACCCTTCCACACAACCACTAGGCTACCTGCCGCCCCTCCACTCTAACCACTAGGCTAACCAACCACTAGGCTACCTGCCACCCCTCCACTCTAACCACTAGGCTAACCACTAGGCTACCTGCCAACCACTAGGCTACACTCTAACCTACTAGGCTACCTGCCACCCTTCCACTCTAACCACTAGGCTACCTGCCCTCTAACCACTCTACCTGCCGCCCTCTCTAACCACTAGGCTACCTGCCGCCCACTCTAACCACTAGGCTACCTGCCGCCCCTCCACTCTAACCACTAGGCTACCTGCCGCCCACTCCTCCACTCCACTCTAACCACTAGGCTACCTGCCGCCCTCCACTCTAACCACTAGGCTACCTGCCGCCCCTCCACTCTAACCACTAGGCTCCCACTAGGCTACCTGCCGCCACTAGGCTACCTGCCGCCACTAGGCTACCTGCCGCCCCTCCACTCTAACCACCCTGCCGCCTCCACTCTAACCACTAGGCTAACTGCCGCCCTCAACCACTAGGCTACCTGCCCCTTCCACTCTAACCCCCTCCACTCTAACCACTAGGCTACCTGCCGCCCCTCCACTCTAACCACTAGGCTACCTGCCGCCCCTCCACTCTAACCACTAGGCTACCTGCCGCCCCTCCATCTAGGCTACCAGCAGCCCTTCCACTCTAACCACTAGGCTACCTGCAGCCCTTCCACTCTAACCACTAGGCTACCTGCCACCCCTCCACTCTAACCACTAGGCTACCTGCCGCCCCTCCACCTAACCACTAGGCTACCTGCAGCCCTTCCACTCTAACCACTAGGCTAACCCCTCCACTCTAACCACTAGGCTACCTGCCGCCCCTCCAACCACTCCTGCCGAACCACTAGGCTACCTGCCGCCCTCCACTCTAACCACTAGGCTACCTGCCGCCCCTCCACTCTAACCACTAGGCTACCTGCCGCCCTCCACTCAAACCCCTAGGCTACCTGCCGCCCCCTCCACTCTAACCACTAGGCTACCTGCCGCCCTGCCACCCCTCCACTCTAACCACTAGGCTACCTGCCGCCCCTCCACTCTAACCACTAGGCTACCTGCCGCCTCTGACTCTAACCACTAGGCTACCACTCTAACCACTAGGCTACCTGCAGCCCTTCCACTCTAACCACTAGGCTACCTGCCGCCTCTACACTCTAACCACTAGGCTACCTGCAGCCCTTCCACTCTAACCACTAGCCCTGCCGCCCCTCCACTCTAACCACTAGGCTACCTGCAGCCCTTCCACTCCCACTAGGCTAACTGCCACCCCTCCACTCTAACCACTAGGCTACCTGCCCTAACCACTAGGCTACCTGCCGCCTCTACACTCTCCACTCTAACCACTAGGCTACCTGCAGCCCCTCCACTCTAACCACTAGGCTACCTGCCGCCCCTCCACTCTAACCACTACTAGGCTCCACCTAACCACTAGCTACCTGCCCCCTCCACTCTAACCACTAGGCTACCCTCCACTCTAACCACTAGGCTACCTCCACTCTAACCACTAGGCTACCTGCGCCCCTCCACTCTAACCACCTCCTCCGCTCTAACCACTAGGCTACCTGCCACCCCACTCCACTCTAACCACTAGGGCTACCTGCCACCCCACTCCACTCTAACCACTAGGCTACCTGCCGCCCCCTCCACTCTAACCACTCTACCTGCCGCCCCTCCACCTAACCACTAGGCTACCTGCCACCCCTCCATGCCGCCCCTCCACTCTAACCACTAGGCTACCTGCTCCACTCTAACCACTAGGCCCTGCCACCCCTCCACTCTAACCACTAGGCTACCTGCCACCCCTCCACTCTAACCACTAGGCTACCTGCCGCCCCTCCACTCTAACCACTAGGCTACCTGCCGCCCCTCCACTCTAACCACTAGGCTACCTGCCACCCCTCCACTCTAACCTCTAGAGTACCTGCCACCCCTCCACTCTAACCACTAGGCTAGAGTCCACCTAACCACTAGCCGCCCCCTCCACTCTAACCACTAGGCTACCTGCCGCCCCACTCCCACTCTAACCAACCTCTAGAGTTCCTGCTACCTGCCGCCCCCCCACTCTAACCACTAACCACTAACCACTAGGCTACCTGCCGCCCCTCCACTCTAACCACTAGGCTACCTCAAAATGCATCTAGTTGCTTCGGGAACAGATTCTCCAGTTGTTAGCACAGCTGTGGCAGAAGCAGGACCTGCTATCAAACTTCACTGACCTATAGCTGCATCACCTCCTACAGCCAGGGAGTCAATGAGTCGGGCGGCGTTGATCTGTTCCAGATGGTAAACTCAACTCCAATTGCCCTGGGAGACTGGTCACTAGCCAAGCACAGGAGGTCGGGAGGAAGGCAGTCTGGTCGGTCTCCATCTATCCTGGAACAACCCATCCGGTTATCAAACAGTTTTGCCCTGCTGGAGGCAGACCTACCAGCCCCGGGAGTCAGCTTTGATCCTGGGATTTTACAAATAGCCAGCAGCCGGACACTCGCCACAACCTCTGTCCATACCGCCAGCCTAGCACACCTCCGGATGCCATCCACTGCGGGGAGTCAGGCCAGCCTGGCTCGAAGCCCCAAATCCATCCTGCCCACAGTTCTGGGCAATTAATCTCATTTTGGCACCATCGTCACTCACGCTGGGTTTAATGACATTCTCTTTAGGCGATACTTGGAACAGAGCGAGGACTACAAAACTCTTATGACTACCGTGCCCGATTTCCTGCATTATATTTACTGGTAGTTACTGATAAACATGTTTACATGACTTAATTCATTTCCATTTTAAAAGTTACAACACCAACATAACATGACTGTTCTAGGAGAAGAGCAAATCAGTAGAACCAACACATCTCCCCTTGTCCAAATGGCCATGGGGTTGTCCATATATTGGACACTCTGTTTAAATGGCCATGGGGTTGTCCATATATTGGACACTCTGTTTAAATGGCCATGGGGTTGTCCATATATTGGACACTCTGTTTAAATGGCCATGGGGTTGTCCATAGGATGGACACTCTGTTTAAATGGCCAAACGGTTGAGTTAGACGTTCAAAAGATTCACACATTTTGATTCACACATTTTGATTCACACATTTTGATTGTACACAGCAAATTGGCCAGTGTTACCTAGTGTTGATTTTTCAGTGCAGGAGTTTAATGCACTCTGTTATAGTGAAATTAACACTCAGTGGTGTAAAAGAACCACAGTTTTGGTGTTAATAACCAGTGTTGCGTATGAGAGTTTTGTGTATATTTTTGTGTATATTGTGTATATTTTTTTGGGACTGTTTTTAATATCTATTTTTACATGTAAATTTGATTGATTAAAATTATACTACCAAAAAACAAATAACATACATTTTTCTAAACTAATCCCAATCAATTAGTTAGATTTACTGCCTCCATTACTGAAATGTTTGTTCCAAACTCTTGACAGTCATTCTGAACGCAGGTTGAGGGTGAATAAAAATTCCAAAAACCAGCATAGTTTGACTTGCCTGATGTGGCTTGTAAACCTGGAGGTTTAGACACCATTGTATTACATTTTTTAAACAGGGTGAATCTAGGCCATCAAAAGAAAGGACAAGTGATTTAAGTATTGTCATAAAACATGTCAGGTTAATGATAGCATTGCCTACGGTAAGAACTCATTAGATCAAGCCTACAGGACTTAAAATAAACAAATTCAACTACCATCTCTCGTTCACTAAGAAATACAGTTGTGGGTGGTAACTATACAATTCACTCGAAAAGCCAAGTCACACTGGGAAATTATATGGGAGGCGTAGCTAAGTGTGGGTGTGGCTTTCACGTAGTTATTCCTGGTGACCCGTGAGTGGAAGTGTTGTGCCAGTTCAAGTGGTCTATTGTTATGTTTTAAAACTTTGAAGTGTGTGAACACATGGATGTGATCATTCTACAGTGTTCCCTGCAGCGCAAACCTTGTGTGATTAGAACACTTCATTAGAATGTCTAGTTACAATTAATGCAACAGTCAGTGTTTGACCTGGCTCCACTTTTTATTGTTTATTGTTATTGTTATTTTTAAATTAACAGAAACATTTTGTACAAACAGTCTTTACAATGTCTTCAATGTCAGCAGTTTATTTTAGTGTGTGATGTTCAGACAGACACAGAAGTAGCAAACAGAATAACACAAGTCTCATCCAAACCATCTCTTCACCTTGTTTTAGCACACAGACTGGAATATATTATGGGATTATCCGATGGCATTGAGGAGTACACCACGTCAGTCATCGGCTTCATCAATAAGTGCATCGATGACGTCGTCCCCACAGTGACCATACGTACATACACCAACCAGAAGCCATGGATTACAGGCAACATCCGCATCGAGCTAAAGGCTAGAGCTGCCGCTTTCAAGGAGCGGGAGACTAATCTGGACGCTTATAAGAAATCCTGCTCCTCCCTCAGAGGAACCATCAAACAACCAAAGCATCAATACAGGATTAAGACTGAATCCTACTACACCAGCTCTGATGCTCATTGGATGTGGCAGGGCTGTCACGTTCTGACCATAGTTCTTTTGTGTTTTCCTTGTTTTAGTGTTGGTCAGGACGTGAGCTGGGTGGGCATTCTATGTTGTGTGTCTAGTTTGTCCGTTTCTATGTATGGCCTGATATGGTTCTCAATCAGAGGCAGGTGTTAGTCATTGTCTCTGATTGAGAACCATATTTAGGTAGCTTGTTTTGTGTTGGGGTTTGTGGGTGGTTGTTTCCGTGTCTGTGTTTTACACGGTACTGTTTTTCTGTTTCGGTTATTCACGTTACGTTTATTGTTTTTGTATGGAGTGTTCAGTTTATGTGTTTAAATAAATAACCATGGACACTTACCACGCCGCATATTGGTCCTCCGATCCTTCTCGCCTCTCCTCTTCAGACGAAGAGGAGGAAAACCATTACAAGGGCTTGAAAACTATTACGGGCTACAACGGGAAACCCAGGCGCGAGCCGCCCAGTGACGCGAGCCTACCAGATGAGCTAAATGTATTTTATTCTCGCTTTGAAGCAAACAACACTGAATCATGCACGAGAGCACCAGCTGTTCTGGATGACTATGTGATAACGCTCTCAGGAGCCGATGTGAACAAAACCTTTAACCTTTTGTAACTAGGGGGCAGTATTTTCATTTTTAGATAAAAAAAGTTCCCTTTTTAAACGGGATATTTTGTCACGACAAGATGCTCGACTATGCATATAATTGACAGCTTTGGATAGAAAACACTCTGACGTTTCCAAAACTGCAAAGATATTGTCTGTGAATGCAAAAGAACTGATGTTACAGGCGAAACCCAGATACAAATCCAACCAGGAAGTGCCCCATATTTTGAAAGCCCTGCATGCCAATGACTCCTTATATGGCTGTGAATGGGCTACAAATGGGCTTACTCTTTCTACGTATTCCCCAAGGTGTCTACAGCCTTGTGATGTCTTTTTACGCATTTATGTTGAAGAATAGCCATAAGGGACCACATTGAGCATGTGGTCACATGATGGCTCCCGCAGAAAATCTTGCGTAAAGTACACAAGTAGCCATTTTTCCAATCGCTTCTTATGAGAAACCAATTGTCCCGGTGGATATTTTATCGAATAGATATGTGAAAAACACCTTGAGGATTGATTCTAAACAACGTTTGCCATGTTTCTGTCGATAATATGGAGCTAATTTGGAAAAAAGTTTGGCATTGTAATGGTATGGCTTGTCTAGCGTTGGCTGTAAAGCATATTTTGAAAATCCGAGATGACAGAGTGATTAACAAAAGGCTAAGCTGTGTCTCAATATATTTCATTTGTGATTTTCATGAATAGGAACATTTTCTAGGGATATTTATGGCCGCTGCGTTATGCTAATTAGTTTGAGGCTATGATTACACCCCCGCATGCGGGGTGGGTAGTGATTAATCAGGTCAACATTCACAAAGCCGATGGGCCAGACGGATTACCAGGACGTATACCCAAATCATGTGCGGACCAACTGGTAAGTGTCTTCATTGAAGGTAACATGCCTAACTGATTACCGCCCCGTAGTACTCACGTCGGCAGCCATGAAGTGCTTTGAAAGGCTGGTCATGGCTCACATCAACAGCATCCTCCCAGACACCCTAGACTCACTCCAATTCACATACCACCCCAACAAATCCACATATGACGCAAATCTCAATTGCTCTCCACACTGCCCTTTCTCACCTGGACAAAAGGAACACCTATGTGAGAATACTGTTCATTGACTACAGCTCAGCGTTCAACACCATAGTGCCCACGAAGCTCATCACTAAGCTAATTACTCTGGGACTTTGGGACTAAACATCCCCCTCTGCAACTGGATCCGGGACTTCCTGAAGCCCCCCCCCCCCCCCAGGTGGTAAGAGTAGGCACAATGCCACGCTGATCCTTAACACTGGGGCCCCTCAGGGGTGTGTACTTCGTCCCCTCATGTATTCCCTATTCACTCATGACTGTGTGGCCAATCATGACTTATACACCATCATTAAGTTTGCTGAGAACTAGGCAGTGGTAGGCCTGATCACCGGTGAGACAGCCTATAGGGAGGAGGTCAGAGAACTGGCAGTGTGGTGCCAGGACAACAACCTCTGCGCCAAGTCTGGGACCAAAAGGCTCCTCAGCAGCTTCTATCCCCAAGCCATTAGACTGCTGAACAATTTATAAAAATAGCCCCTGGACAATTTACATTGACCCCTGTATAAAGCCAAAGCCTCATTATTGTTATTCTTAATGTGTTTCTTTTTATTATTACTTTTTACTTCAGTTTATTTACCACCAGTTTATTTATTTTTTATTTGGTAAATATTTTCTTAACTCTTGTTGAACTGCACTGTTGTTTAAGGGCTAGTAAGTAAACATTTCACGATATGGTCTACACTTGTTGTATTCGGCACATGTGACGAATAAAGTTTGATTTGATTTTGCTATAACATCTTTGTTCCGAGAGACATTTACGTGACTCCCAGAATGCATTGAATGATGTCAACAAAAATGGCTCCACATAAAGCCAGACAATAGCTTAAGGAAGCTGAAGGACCACTATTTATAATAAGGGTTACATTGATAAAATCAAGACAGAGAAAAGTGACCCTCCCCTATACCCCAAATAACAATTAAAACAAAGTGGATAGTACAGAACATGACTACCATTTAACCATCACTTCTTGGACAAACCAGAGCCTTAGATATGCAGAGTTAGAAACTGTTCTTTGTCCTGTAAGCATTACATGAATTTTGATAGAGCTGCGGGCCAGAAGATTGTGAATCCACAGGACAAGAGTAGGGGGTGGAAAGATCTCCTACATCGTAAAAGCATTTCATGAATCTATCACCGTATTTTCAGGTCCGAGAAAAAAATGCCTTTTAAAAACATTTCATGCAATTCTACGTAATTTGACATTTTAAAAGATTATTTTTTTCATACCACACAAATTATCTAAATATACAGGGTAAGATTGGACAGAGAAAGGCCCATGTGTTCATCTTATCATAGTTGTCCAATGTCAAATCAGCGTGTCTTGTTTGCAAATAACAAAATCTGAGACGGCATTAGGAATCTGAGCACGATACTTCAACGGTTATGACTACATTTCCACCCCAGACAGAGTAGACCAACCTTTCCCCCCAGACAGAGTAGGGCCTTTCCCCCAGACAGAGTAGACCTTTCCACCCAGACCTTTCCCCCAGACAGAGTAGACCGACCTTTCCACCCAGACAGAGTAGGGACTACCTTTCCCCCAGACAGAGTAGACCTACCTTTCCCCCCAGACAGATTAGGGACTACCTTTCCACCCAGACAGAGTAGGTCCTACCTTTCCCCCCAGACAGAGTAGGGACCTACCCCCCAGACAGAGTAGACCAACCTTTCCAGACAGAGTAGGGCCTACCTTTCCCCCCAGACAGAGTAGGGCCTACCTTTCCACCCAGACAGACAGACAGAGTAGGGACTACCTTTCCCCCCAGATTAGACAGAGATTAGGGCCTACCTTTCCACCCAGACAGACACCTTTCCCCCAGACAGAGTAGGGACTACCTTTCCCCCAGACAGAGTAGCCTACCTTTCCCCCCAGACAGAGTAGGGCCTACCTTTCCCCCAGACAGAGTAGCCCGAGACAGAGTAGGGCCTACCTTTCCCCCAGACCCCTTTCCCCCAGACAGAGTAGACCTACCTTTCCCCCAGACAGAGTAGACCCCTTTCCCCCCAGACAGAGTAGACCCCCCAGACAGATTAGGGACTACCTTTCCCCCAGACAGAGTAGGGCCCCTTTCCACCAGACAGAGTAGGGACTACCTTTCCCCCCAGACAGAGTAGGGACTACCTTTCCCCCAGACAGATTAGGGACTACCTTTCCCCCAGACAGAGTAGGGCCTACCTTTCCCCCAGACCCCAGACCCAGACAGAGTAGGGCCTACCTTTCCCCCCAGACCCCCTTTCCCTCCAGACAGAGTAGACCTACCTTTCCACCCGACAGACAGAGTAGGGACTACCTTTCCACCCAGACAGAGTAGGGCCTACCTTTCCACCCCAGACAGAGTAGGGCCTACCTTTTCCACCCCAGACAGAGTAGACAGAGTAGACCTACCTTTCCACCCAGGCAGAGTAGGCTACCTCTCCACCCAGACAGAGTAGGGCCTACCTCTCCACCCCAGACAGAGTAGGGCTACCTTTCCACCCCAGACAGAGTAGGGCCTACCTCTCCACCCCAGACAGAGTGGTCTACCTTTCCACCCAGACAGAGTAGACCAACCTTTCCCCCCAGACAGAGTAGGGCCTACCTTTCCCCCAGACAGAGTAGGGACCTACCTTTCCACCCAGACAGAGTAGGCCTACCTTTCCACCCCAGACAGAGTAGACCTACCTTTCCCCCCAGACAGAGTAGACCTACCTTTCCACCCCAGACAGAGTAGGGCCTACATTTCCACCCCAGACAGAGTAGGGACTACCTTTCCACCCCAGACAGAGTAGGGCCTACCTTTCCACCCCAGACAGAGTAGGGCCTACCTTTCCACCCAGACAGAGTAGGGCCTACCTTTCCCCCCAGACAGAGTAGGGCCTACCTTTCCCCCCAGACAGAGTAGACCTACCTTTCCACCCCAGACAGAGTAGGGCCTACCTTTCCACACCAGACAGAGTAGGGCCTACCTTTCCACCCCAGACAGAGTAGGGCCTACCTTTCCCCCAGACAGAGTAGGGCCTACCTTTCCCCCAGACAGAGTAGGGCCTACCTTTCCCCCCAGACAGAGTAGACCTACCTTTCCACCCAGACAGAGTAGGGCCTACCTTTCCACCCCAGACATAGTAGGGCCTACCTTTCCCCCCAGACAGAGTAGGGCCTACCTTTCCACCCCAGACAGAGTAGGGCCTTTCCACCCCAGACAGAGTAGGGCCTACCTTTCCACCCCAGACAGAGTAGGGCCTACCTTTCCCCCCAGACAGAGTAGACCTACCTTTCCACACCAGACAGAGTAGGGCCTACCTTTCCCCCCAGACAGAGTAGGGCCTACCTTTCCACCCCAGACAGAGTAGGGCCTACCTTTCCACCCCAGACAGAGTAGGGCCTACCTTTCCCCCAGACAGAGTACCTTTCCACCCAGACAGAGTAGGGCCTACCTTTCCCCCCAGACAGAGTAGGGCCTACCTTTCCCCCCAGACAGAGTAGGGCCTACCTTTCCCCCCAGACAGAGTAGCCCGACCTTTCCACCCCAGACAGAGTAGGGCCTACCTTCCCCCCCAGACAGAGTAGACCTACCTTTCCACACCAGACATAGTAGGGCCTACCTTTCCCCCAGACAGAGTAGGGCCTACCTTTCCCCCAGACAGAGTAGGGCCTACCTTCCCCCCCAGACAGAGTAGACCTACCTTTCCCCCCAGACAGAGTAGGACCTACCTTTCCACCCCAGACAGAGTAGGGCCTACCTTTCCCCCCCAGACAGAGTAGGGCCTACCTTTCCACCCCAGACAGAGTAGGTTCTACCTTTCCCCCCAGACAGAGTAGGACCTACCTTTCCACACCAGACAGAGTAGGGCCTACCTTTCCCCCCAGACAGAGTAGGACCTACCTTTCCACCCCAGACAGAGTAGGGCCTACCATTCCACCCCAGACAGAGTAGGGCCTACCTTTCCACCCCAGACAGAGTAGGCCTACATTTCCACCCCAGACAGAGTAGACCTACCTTTCCACCCCAGACAGAGTAGGACCTACCTTTCCCCCCAGACAGAGTAGGCCTACCATTCCACCTCAGACAGAGTAGACCTACCTTTCCCCCCAGACAGAGTAGACCTACCTTTCCCCCCAGACAGAGTAGGACCTACCTTTCCCCCCAGACAGAGTAGGCCTACCATTCCACCTCAGACAGAGTAGACCTACCTTTCCCCCCAGACAGAGTAGACCTACCTTTCCACCCCAGACAGAGTAGGACCTACCTTTCCACCCCAGACAGAGTAGGGCCTACCATTCCACCCCAGACAGAGTAGGACCTACCTTTCCACCTCAGACAGAGTAGGGCCTACCTTTCCACCCCAGACAGAGTAGACCTACCTTTCCACCCCAGACAGAGTAGGGCCTACCTTTCCCCCCAGACAGAGTAGGACCTACCTTTCCACACCAGACAGAGTAGGGCCTACCTTTCCCCCCAGACAGAGTAGGACCTACCTTTCCACCCCAGACAGAGTAGGGCCTACCATTCCACCCCAGACAGAGTAGGGCCTACCTTTCCACCCCAGACAGAGTAGGCCTACATTTCCACCCCAGACAGAGTAGACCTACCTTTCCACCCCAGACAGAGTAGGACCTACCTTTCCACCCCAGACAGAGTAGGCCCTACCTTTCTACCCCAGACAGAGTAGGGCCTACCTTTCCACCCCAGACAGAGTAGGGCCTACCATTCCACCTCAGACAGAGTAGACCTACCTTTCCCCCCAGACAGAGTAGGGCCTACCTTTCCACCCTAGACAGAGTAGGCCTACCATTCCACCCCAGACAGAGTCGACCTACCTTTCCACCCCAGACAGAGTAGGCCTACCATTCCACCCCAGACAGAGTAGGGCTACCATTCCACCACAGACAGAGTAGGGCCTACCTTTCCACCCTAGACAGAGTAGGCCTACCATTCCACCCCAGACAGAGTAGGGCCTACCTTTCCACCCTAGACAGAGTAGGCCTACCATTCCACCCCAGACAGAGTAGGGCTACCATTCCACCACAGACAGAGTAGGTCTACCTTTCCACCCCAGACAGAGTAGGCCTACCATTCCACCCCAGACAGAGTAGGCCTACCATTCCACCCCAGACAGAGTAGGCCTACCATTCCACCCCAGACAGAGTAGGCCTACCGACGAAGGCTTTAACTGCTGTCTCCTCTTCTTCCATGGCTTAACTCAACAAGAGAAGGTCACAAGTGTTTCCCCTGAAAGCTCTCTGGGTTTAAACTTGTTCTATTGTACAGAAAGTGAATAGCTTAATCAATTGATAGTGACATAATTAGATTACTTCCTAAGCAAAGTCAGCCTCTGAATGTAAAAGAAATGAAACAATGATATCCCAATATGCAATAGTCTCTGGCATTTTAAAGCTTGTTTCTGGCATAAAGCATCACAGACCAAAGTGCTGTTATAAATCACTTCATACAATTGGATCTGTTTATTTTCTTCTAAATCTTAAGCTAACAATGTGTCCTGTGTAACAGTCCTGTGCTTTAAAAAACATTTTCTTTAATAAAAGTTAGGTCTATGGCATACCCTCTCATACCCTCTCATACCCTCTCATAACCTATCATACCCTCTCATAACCTATCATACCCTCTCATAACCTATCATACCCTATCATACCCTCTCATACCCTCTCATACCCTCTCATACCCTCTCATAACCTATCATACCCTCTCATAACCTATCATACCCTCTCATAACCTATCATACCCTCTCATACCCTCTCATACCCTCTCATAACCTATCATACCCTCTCATACCCTCTCATAACCTATCATAACCTATCATACCCTCTCATACCCTCTCATACCCTCTCATAACCTATCATACCCTCTCATACCCTCTCATAACCTATCATACCCTCTCATACCCTCTCATAACCTATCATACCCTCTCATACCCTCTCATACCCTCTCATACCCTCTCATACCCTCTCATAACCTATCATAACCTCTCATAACCTATCATACTCTCTCATACCATATTGTAACCTATCGTACCCTCTCGTACCCTCTCATACTCTCTCATAACCTATCATACCCTCTCATACCCTCTCATACCCTATCGTAACCTATCGTACCCTCTCATACCCTCTCATACCCTCTCATAACCTCTCATAACCTATCATACCCTCTCATAACCTCTCATAACCTATCATACCCTCTCATAACCTATCATACCCTATCATACCCTCTCATACCCTCTCATACCCTCTCATACCCTCTCATACCCTCTCATAACCTATCATACCCTCTCATAACCTATCATACCCTATCATACCCTCTCATACCCTCTCATACCCTCTCATACCCTCTCATACCCTCTCATAACCTATCATACCCTCTCATACCCTCTCATACCGTCTCATAACCTCTCATACCCTCTCATACCCTCTCATACCCTCTCATACCCTATCATAACCTATCATAACCTATCATACCCTCTCATACCCTATCATAACCTATCATAACCTATCATACCCTATCATAACCTCTCAACTCCAGTCTTGGTTTTTAACTGAACAGCCCTTCACTGAGTCTTGGTTTTTAACTGAACAACCCTTCACTGACACGGAGGTAGGCTATTTAAAGAGTGCATGGTGGGTGGAGGAAATGACCTACAAATCTCTGGATATAACAGCCTACAGCCTAATGTGGTCTGTCAAACAGGTAGGCCAACCTCTTATTTCTTAAACAGGAAGAAATAGGCTCCAACACCAAGCCCCTCTTGTTGTTAGTCAGGTCTAATTAAAATGAAGACGGTTTTAAGTGAATGAACTTGGACTTTCAGCGCTACGGTGTAAGTTGCTCATTCTAGCTTATTGTGAGGTCAATAAATACATCACGGGCAAGAAACATATTGTTTTTTAATAAAAATCTATTATAGTAGTAGCAAGTTATTAAAGTTGACCTCTGGTCCACCTTCTCATCTCCGTGCTCTCCTTCTCAAACTGAATGGAACACAGGCTAGAGGCTGGTCCAAATTAATTTTTTGGGGGACTCGGCCGAATCGGAAATGATTTTTTGGGGGACTAGGCCCAATGGGAAATACATTTTTGGGGACTAGGCCCAATCGGAAATACATTTTTGGGGACTAGGCCCAATCGGAAATACATTTTTGGGGGACTAGGCCCAATCGGAAATACATTTTTGGGGACTAGGCCCAATGGGAAATACATTTTTGGGGGACTAGGCCCAATGGGAAATACATTTTTGGGGGACTAGGCCCAATCGGAAATACATTTTTGGGGACTAGGCCCAATCGGAAATACACTTTTGGGGACTAGGCCCAATCGGAAATACATTTTTGGGGACTAGGCCCAATGGGAAATACATTTTTGGGGACTAGGCCCAATCGGAAATACATTTTTGGGGACTAGGCCCAATGGGAAATACATTTTTGGGGACTAGGCCCAATCGGAAATACATTTTTGGGGACTAGGCCCAATCGGAAATACATTTTTGGGGACTAGGCCCAATCGGAAATACATTGTTTGGGGACTAGGCCCAATCGGAAATACATTTTTGGGGGACTAGGCCCAATCGGAAATACATTTTTGGGGGACTAGGCCCAATCGGAAATACATTTTTGGGGACTAGGCCCAATCGGAAATACATTTTTGGGGACTAGGCCCAATCGGAAATACATTTTTGGGGGACTAGGCCCAATCGGAAATACATTTTTGGGGGACTAGGCCCAATCGGAAATACATTTTTGGTGACTAGGCCCAATCGGAAATACATTTTTTGGGGACTAGGCCCAATGGGAAATACATTTTTTGGGGACTAGGCCCAATCGGAAATACATTTTTTGGGGGACTAGGCCCAATGGGAAATACATTTTTGGGGACTAGGCCCAATCGGAAATACATTTTTTGGGGACTAGGCCCAATGGGAAATACATTTTTTGGGGACTAGGCCCAATCGGAAATACATTTTTTGGGGACTAGGCCCAATCGGAAATACATTTTTGGGGACTAGGCCCAATCGGAAATACATTTTTTGGGGACTAGGCCCAATCGGAAATACATTTTTGGGGGACTAGGCCCAATCGGAAGTACATTTACAGTTAGAGCTGAACAGGCCGGGGCTCAGGGTTGGAATATACATTGCAATGCACATAACAACAGTTTGGGGATCAGTTTGGGATCAGTTAGAGCAGAACAGGCCGGGGCTCAGGGTTGGAATATACATTGCAATGCACATAACAACAGTTTGGGGATCAGTTTGGGATCAGTTATAGCAGAACAGGCCGGGGCTCAGGGTTGGAATATACATTGCAATGCACATAACAACAGTTTGGGGATCAGTTTGGGATCAGTTAGAGCAGAACAGGCCGGGGCTCAGGGTTGGAATATACATTGCAATGCACATAACAACAGTTTGGAGATCAGTTTGGGATCAGTTAGAGCAGAACAGGCCGGGGCTCAGGGAATTACATTGAATATACATTGCAATGCACATAACAACAGTTTGGGGATCAGTTTGGGATCAGTTATAGCAGAACAGGCCGGGGCTCAGGGTTGGAATATACATTGCAATGCACATAACAACAGTTTGGAGATCAGTTTGGGATCAGTTAGAGCTGGACAGGCCGGGGCTCAGGGTTGGAATATACATTGCAATGCACATAACAACAGTTTGGGGATCAGTTTGGGATCAGTTAGAGCTGAACAGGCCGGGGCTCAGGGTTGGAATATACATTGCAATGCACATAACAATCCCAGCAGCTATCTTATTAATATAACTTTCCTCTGTGCTTCTCCGAGCATGCACTTCGTAACCTGTAGCTTGTAGCCTACGGGTCATGTGATTGAGACCGCATTAAATATGCTATAGCCCGTGGATCATCTGATTGAGACCACACTAAATAGTAAATAGACCACCCCAGCAGAGAATCAGAGATGAGGGGCGACATCAACCACGCAGCTTAATAAACAACTCATTCTAAAACACTGAAATATATTTATATTTCATCAATTGCAATTTACATGACCCTCCCCTGGAATATATATTTTTTTTAAATAACAAAAATCTCCCCTTGACTGAAATTGAAGAAAAAAAAGCACTCCTCCATTTTCCTCCAGGTATGCGTTCTGAAAATGTCGATCCGTCCCTCATCATAATCAGTACAACCTTCTTTTGAAGTGTTTTACACACATCATAGGTGTCCGTTACAATCTATGCAAGAATCGGTATGCATGACTTGTCACCTGTACTGAATTAAACAGGAAATCAATAAACAGTTACCTTCAGACCGTTAGGCTCCATACCTACACACAGGTATGCTACAGCAGAAATGACACGACACAATATACAGAAATTGTATTATTATAACGCAATAAGGTACTTACTTTGATAGGAACGCATAATTGTCCAAAGTTATTATTAATTACAACAATAGAGACAATGTGGGCGCCAGCCGGGAACAAGCTCCAGGGGAACAAGCTCCAGGGGAACAAGCTCCAGGGGAACAAGCTCCAGGGGAACAAGCTCCAGGGGAACAAGCTACAGGGGAACAAGCTACAGGGGAACAAGCTACAGGGGAACAAGCTCCAGGGGAACAAGCTCCAGGGGAACAAGCTACAGGGGAACAAGCTACAGGGGAACAAGCTCCAGGGGAACAAGCTAGAGGGGAACAAGCTACAGGGGAACAAGCTCTAGGGGAAAAAGCTACAGGGGAACAAGCTACAGGGGAACAAGCTAGAGGGGAACAAGCTACAGGGGAACAAGCTACAGGGGAACAAGCTACAGGGTTAAAAGCTACAGGGGAACAAGCTACAGGGGAACAAGCTACAGGGGAACAAGCTACAGGGTTAAAAGCTACAGGGGAACAAGCTACAGAGGAACAAGCTACAGGGGAACAAGCTACAGGGGAACAAGATCTAGGGGAAAAAGCTACAGGGGAACAAGCTACAGGGGAACAAGCTACAGGGTTAAAAGCTACAGGGGAACAAGCTACAGGGGAACAAGCTACAGGGGAACAAGCTACTGTGGAACAAGCTACAGGGTTAAATGCTACAGGGGAACAAGCTACAGGGTTAAAAGCTACAGGGGAACAACTCTAGGGGAACAACTCCAGGGGAACAAGCTCCAGGGGAACAAGCCACAGGGGAACAAGCTCCAGGAGAACAAGCTACAGGGGAACAAGCTACAGGGGAACAAGCTCCATGGGAACAAGCTAGAGGGGAACAAGCTACAGGGGAACAAGCTCCAGGGGAACAAGCTCCAGGGGAACAAGCTACAGGGGAACAAGCTCTAGGGGAACAAGCTACTGTGGAACAAGCTACAGGGGAACAAGCTACAGGGTTAAAAGCTCCAGGGGAACAAGCTACAGGGGAACAAGCTACAGGGGAACAAGCTACTGTGGAACAAGCTACAGGGTTAAAAGCTACAGGGGAACAAGCTACAGGGTTAAAAGCTACAGGGGAACAACTCCAGGGGAACAAGCTACAGGGGAACAACTCCAGGGGAACAAGCTACAGGGGAACAACTCCAGGGGAACAAGCTACTGGGGAACAAGCTCCAGGAGAACAAGCTACAGGGGAACAAGCTACAGGGGAACAAGCTACAGGGGAACAAGCTAGAGGGGAACAAGCTACAGGGGAACAAGCTCCAGGGGAACAAGCTTCAGGGGAACAAGCTACAGGGGAACAAGCTACAGGGGAACAAGCTCCAGGGGAACAAGCTTCAGGGGAACAAGCTCCAGAGGAACAAGCTCTAGGGGAACAAGCTACAGGGGAACAAGCTAGAGGGGAACAAGCTACAGGGGAACAAGCTCCAGGGGAACAAGCTCCAGGGGAACAAGCTTCAGGGGAACAAGCTACAGGGGAACAAGCTCCAGGGGAACAAGCTAGAGGGGAACAAGCTACAGGGGAACAAGCTCCAGGGGAACAAGCTTCAGGGGAACAAGCTACAGGGGAACAAGCTCTAGGGGAACAAGCTACAGGGGAACAAGCTACAGGGGAACAAGCTCCAGGGGAACAAGCTACTGTGGAACAAGCTACAGGGGAACAAGCTACAGGGGAACAAGCTACAGGGTTAAAAGCTACAGGGGAACAAGCTACAGGGGAACAAGCTCCAGGGGAACGAGCTACAGGGGAACAAGCTACAGAGGAACAAGCTACAGGGGAACAAGCTCCATGGGAACAAGCTACAGGGGAACAAGCTACAGGGGAACAAGCTACAGGGTTAAAAGCTACAGGGGAACAAGCTACAGGGGAACAAGCTAGAGGGGAACAAGCTACAGGGGAACAAGCTACAGGGTTAAAAGCTACAGGGGAACAAGCTACAGGGGAACAAGCTCCAGAGGAACGAGCTACAGGAGAACAAGCTACAGGGGAACAAGCTACAGGGGAACAAGCTACAGGGGAACAAGCTCCAGGGGAACAAACTACAGGGGAACAAGCTCCATGGGAACAAGCTACAGGGGAACAAGCTACAGGGGAACAAGCTACAGGGTTAAAAGCTACAGGGGAACAATCTACAGGGAACAAGCTACAGGGGAACAAGCTACAGGGAACAAGCTACAGGGGAACAAGCTACAGGGGAACAAGCTACAGGGGAACAAGCTACAGGGTTAAAAGCTACAGGGGAACAAGCTCCAGGGGAACAAGCTACAGGGGAACAAGCTACTGTGGAACAAGCTACAGGGTTAAAAGCTACAGGGGAACAAGCTACAGGGTTAAAAGCTACAGGGGAACAAGCTACAGGGGAACAAGCTCCAGAGGAACGAGCTACAGGGGAACAAGCTACAGGGGAACAAGCTACAGGGGAACAAGCTCCAGGGGAACAAACTACAGGGGAACAAGCTCCATGGGAACAAGCTACAGGGGAACAAGCTACAGGGGAACAAGCTACAGGGTTAAAAGCTACAGGGGAACAAGCTACAGGGAACAAGCTACAGGGGAACAAGCTACAGGGAACAAGCTACAGGGGAACAAGCTACAGGGGAAGAAGCTACACAGTTAAAAGCTACAGGGGAACAAGCTCCAGGGGAACAAGCTACAGGGGAACAAGCTCCAGGGGAACAAGCTGTGATGGAAACAGGAAGTTGCGGTAAAATATTATGAATACGAACAGATAATTTGTTCGTTCAACACGGTTCGATCTTTCTGCGTCTGTAAAATTAATTAATAAGCAAGAAATGGCGGTGGAAACGCTTTTATGCACAAATATTGATATAATATACATCATATCAGCGTAAACTTGAAGTCAAGCGAACATATAGTGTGTGGTATCCCAACTCGACCTCGGGGAAACAATGGGATGTTTACAAGGTGGTGAAAGTGCAGGTTCTTATTCTGGTGAAATGATGATAGATGCTCGACTGCCGTTTGACAAATGCTAATGTTTTAACTCTTATCCATAGATATCTCATCAGGTAGATGAGCCTACCTGTACACCTACCTGCACAGCCTACCTGCACTGCCTACCTGTACATCTACCTTCATAAGCCTACCTGTACACCTACCTGCACAGCCTACCTGTACACCTACCTGCACAGCCTACCTGCACACCTACCTTCACAGCCTACCTGTACACCTACCTTCACAGCCTACCTGCACAGCCTACCTGCACACCTACCTTCACAGCCTACCTGTACAGCCTACCTGTACAGCCTACCTGCACAGCCTACCTGTACACCTACCTGCACAGCCTACCTGCACAGCCTACCTGTACACCTACCTGTACACCTACCTTCACAGCCTACCTGCACAGCCTACCTGTACAGCCTACCTGTACACTTACCTGCACACCTACCTTCACAGCCTACCTGCACAGCCTACCTGCACACCTACCTGCACAGCCTACCTGCACAGCCTACCTGTACACTTACCTGCACACCTACCTTCACAGCCTACCTGTACACCTACCTGCACAGCCTACCTGCACAGCCTACCTGTATACCTACCTTCACAGCCTACCTGTACAGCCTACCTGCACAACCTACCTGCACAGCCTACCTGCACAACCTACCTGCACAGCCTACCTGCACACCTACCTGTACACCTACCTGTACACCTACCTTCACAGCCTACCTGTACAGCCTACCTGCACAGCCTACCTGCACACCTACCTGCACACCTACCTGTACACCTACCTTCACAGCCTACCTTCACAGCCTACCTGTACACCTACCTGCACACCTACCTGCACACCTACCTTCACAGCCTACCTGCACACCTACCTTCACAGCCTACCTGCACAGCCTACCTGCACAGCCTACCTGTACACCTACCTGCACACCTACCTTCACAACCTACCTGCACACCTACCTTCACAGCCTACCTGTACACCTACCTGTACAGCCTACCTGCACAGCCTACCTGCACACCTACCTGCACACCTACCTGCACACCTACCTTCACAGCCTACCTTCACAGCCTACCTGTACACCTGCCTGCACACCTACCTTCACAGCCTACCTGTACACCTACCTTCACAGCCTACCTGCACAGCCTACCTGCACAGCCTACCTGCACACCTACCTGCACAGCCTACCTGTACACCTACCTGCACACCTACCTTCACAACCTACCTGCACACCTACCTTCACAGCCTACCTGTACACCTACCTGCACAGCCTACCTGTACACCTACCTGCACACCTACCTGCACAGCCTACCTGCACACCTACCTGCACAGCCTACCTGCACAGCCTACCTGTACACCTACCTGCACACCTACCTGCACAGCCTACCTGCACACCTACCTGCACAGCCTACCTGCACACCTACCTGCACAGCCTACCTGCACACCTACCTGCACACCTACCTTCACAGCCTACCTGCACACCTACCTTCACAGCCTACCTGTACACCTACCTGCACAGCCTACCTGTACACCTACCTGCACACCTACCTGCACAGCCTACCTGCACACCTACCTGCACAGCCTACCTGCACACCTACCTGCACAGCCTACCTGCACAGCCTACCTGTACACCTACCTGCACAGCCTACCTGCACACCTACCTGCACAGCCTACCTGCACAGCCTACCTGCACACCTACCTGCACAGCCTACCTGCACAGCCTACCCAAGCTGTATTTGCGAGCTGTTGGCTAGAGCGCAATTGTGTCTGTTTCATGATTGGCCTATTTAATAATGTCTGTGTCATGATTGGCCTATTTAATAATGTCTGTTTCATGATTGGTCTATTTAGACATGTCTGTTTCATGATTGGCCTATTTAATAATGTCTGTTTCATGATTGGCCTATTTAATAATGTCTGTTTCATGATTGGCCTATTTAATAATGTCTGTTTCATGATTGGCATATTTAATCATGTCTGTGTCATGATTGGCCTATTTAATAATGTCTGTTTCATGATTGGCCTATTTAATAATGTCTGTTTCATGATTGGTCTATTTAGACATGTCTGTTTCATGATTGGCCTATTTAATAATGTCTGTTTCATGATTGGCCTATTTAATAATGTCTGTTTCATGATTGGCCTATTTAATAATGTCTGTTTCATGATTGCACAGCCTACCTGTACACCTACCTGCACACCTACCTTCACAACCTACCTGCACACCTACCTTCACAGCCTACCTGCACACCTACCTGTACACCTACCTGCACACCTACCTTCACAACCTACCTGCACACCTACCTTCACAGCCTACCTGTACACCTACCTGCACAGCCTACCTGCACACCTACCTGCACACCTACCTTCACAGCCTACCTGCACACCTACCTGCACACCTACCTTCACAGCCTACCTGCACACCTACCTGCACAGCCTACCTGCACAGCCTACCTGTACACCTACCTGCACACCTACCTTCAAAGCCTACCTGTACACCTACCTGCACAGCCTACCTGCACAGCCTACCTGTACACCTACCTGCACAGCCTACCTGCACAGCCTACCTGTACACCTACCTTCAAAGCCTACCTGCACAGCCTACCTGCACAGCCTACCTGTACACCTACCTGCACAGCCTACCTGCACAGCCTACCTGCACAGCCTACCTGTACACCTACCTTCACAGCCTACCTGCACACCTACCTTCAAAGCCTACCTGTACACCTACCTGCACAACCTACCTGCACACCTACCTTCAAAGCCTACCTGTACACCTACCTTCACAGCCTACCTGCACACCTACCTTCAAAGCCTACCTGCACACCTACCTTCAAAGCCTACCTGTACACCTACCTTCACAGCCTACCTGCACACCTACCTTCAAAGCCTACCTGTACACCTACCTTCACAGCCTACCTGTACACCTACCTGCACAGCCTACCTGCACAGCCTACCTGCACAGCCTACCTGTACACCTACCTGCACAGCCTACCTGCACAGCCTACCTGTACACCTACCTGCACAGCCTACCTGTACACCTACCTGCACAGCCTACCTGCACAGCCTACCCAAGCTGTATTTGCGAGCTGTTGGCTAGAGCGCAATTGTGTCTGTTTCATGATTGGCCTATTTAATAATGTCTGTGTCATGATTGGCCTATTTAATAATGTCTGTTTCATGATTGGTCTATTTAGACATGTCTGTTTCATGATTGGCCTATTTAATAATGTCTGTTTCATGATTGGCCTATTTAATAATGTCTGTTTCATGATTGGCCTATTTAATAATGTCTGTTTCATGATTGGCATATTTAATCATGTCTGTGTCATGATTGGCCTATTTAATAATGTCTGTTTCATGATTGGCCTATTTAATAATGTCTGTTTCATGATTGGTCTATTTAGACATGTCTGTTTCATGATTGGCCTATTTAATAATGTCTGTTTCATGATTGGTCTATTTATACATGTCTGTTTCATGATTGGCCTATTTAATAATGTCTGTTTCATGATTGGCCTATTTAATAATGTCTGTTTCATGATTGGCATATTTAATCATGTCTGTGTCATGATTGGCCTATTTAATAATGTCTGTTTCATGATTGGGCTATTTAAACATGTCTGTTTCATGATTGGTCTATTTAGACATGTCTGTTTCATGATTGGCCTATTTAATAATGTCTGTTTCATGATTGGTCTATTTAGACATATCTGTTTCATGATTGGCCTATTTAATAATGTTTGTTTCATGATTGGTCTATTTAGACATGTCTGTTTCATGATTGGCCTATTTAATAATGTCTGTTTCATGATTGGCCTATTTAATAATGTATGGTTTCCTTTGTTCATATTTTCCTGGTGGGGGGGGGGGGTCATGTCGGCGTTCCGTGTCATATATTTCTCTGTCACTCCGGTTGTACATTATAGGGGCCTCAGCACTTAATAGAAGTAGGTTTGGAGTCCGTTTGTTGAATAAGAGGAAAGTGATTGTTCCATGTGCAGTACACAAGGGTGTTAAAATATCATTACCGATCGTTAAAGTCTGATTTAAGACGAATGTACCAATATAGCAATGGATGTGGAAATGACCTTTTACACCGTAGAACCATTTCATTGATTATAATTTGCCGATCGTGTAATTGTATGGTTCCAGGGGACATTGTGTAGAAACTCATAATGTCAGAGCTGTTTGAGCTCCTGTTAGACACATTCCATATTGTTTCTAAAAGTGGAGGCTGTACGGTCTTGCCGATTCAAATAGGACAGGTTAAGATACAAAGGCTTTTTCTACCGGGCTTTAGGCCATGTATATATATATATATTTGGTAAATCTACTTGCATATTTTGATATGGGGCTTTCAGCATTGGATCACCAAGATAAATCTCCACACTGAGCACATCAACCTGCCTGTCCTTCTACTTACGTCATGCCCTTATTACTGATACAAGGTGCCTATTTTACAATTACATGGGCTAATCAAAATGTGTTGTAGACAAAATAATGAAAAGGGCTGTCTGGTTGCCTCAATAAATAAACAAAGATTTTGTAGTTAAACGAGTCATTTGCATGTATAGATTTATTTTCCCTTCACTTGAGACTTGCTCTTAGAATGCACGACTTGGACTCGACTTGAGACTCGAATTGAATTGACTTGCTCTTAGAATGCACGACTTGGACTTGACTTCGAGTCTTGACCACTTCTACTTGAGACTCGACTTGAGACTCGGACCTTGTGACTCGAGACTTGCTTGTGATTAGAATAATAGTGACTTGGTCCCACCTCCGCTGATTGCTAAGGTAGTAGTGACGGGGAAAAACAAAGCTTCCTGAAGCATTGAACTTTTTCCAGCCAGTTGTGTTTCGAAAATAGGTCCATTACTTGATCAACACAGTGTACACTAGTGGTACCTGCTGGTCAAAACCATTTAGAAAAGATAAATGATTATAAATGATGACGCACACGCGTGCGCAGAGTAGCCTTTTTATCTTTTACCAAACCAACATCAAACTATAAGAATATTTAGAAGATAAATACACAAAGCGGAGGATGAGAGAACTATGTGTTCACAAGAATATTGTGGGATCATAAGGGTCTTCGTCATCACATCAAATCAAAATCAAATTTATTTATAAAGCCCTTCTTACATCAGCTGATATCTCAAAGTGCTGTACAGAAACCCAGCCTAAAACCCCAAACAGCAAGTAATGTAGGTGTAGAAGTACGGTGGCAAGGGAAAAACTCCCTAGAAAGGCCAGAACCTAGGAAGAAATCTAGAGAGGAACCAGGCTATGAGGGGTGGCCAGTCCTCTTCTGGCTGTGCCGGGTGGAGATTATAACAGAACATGGCCAAGATGTTCAAATTTTCATAGATGACCAGCAGGGTCAAATAATAATAAGTGGTTGTCGAGGGTGCAGCAAGTCAGCACCTCGGGAGTAAATGTCAGTTGGTTTTTCATAGCCGATCATTAAGAGTATCTCTACCTCTCCTGCTGTCTCTAGAGAGTTGAAAACAGCATGTCTGGGACAGGTAGCACGTCCGGTGAACAGGTCAGGATTCCATAGCCGCAGGCAGAACAGTTGAAACTGGAGCAGCAGCACGGCCAGGTGGACTGGGGACAGCAAGGAGTCATCATGCCAGGTAGTCCTGAGGCATGGTCCTAGGGTTCAGGTCCCCCGAGAGAGAGAAAGAAAGAGAGAAAGAGAGAATTAGATAGAGCATACTTACATTCACACAGGACACCGGATAAGACAGCAGAAGTACTCCAGATTGTGGTCAATGTGCCCGCGGTAACTGTCCTCAGTGCTGCAATCAACCATGCTCTCTCAAATGTGGTATCACACCTGTTGAGACCATTTTTTTCTATAACTTTGTGTGAAATCTATTTCTTTTTGCAATGGCAATAAGTACAATATGCCCCTTGTGTTCCATAGGAATACAAGGTGCTAAATGTTTTTTATTCTGTTTATTTTTTCATGTTTTCTATTGTAAAAAAAAAAACAACAACATTTTAAGTATATTTATTTTTAAAATGGTCTAGGGGGCAATATAAGATTATTTTGAACAAACAACGCAGAGGATGAGAACTTAAAACTAGAGTACTACTGGTCAATAGGGAATTGTAAATAGGTTGTTGGGTTTCAGGTCAATAGCTGTTTAGAATCTGTGGAATGTCACTCCTGAATTCAGAGCTACGTGTGCTATGCTTTCATTGGTCTGTACATTGAGTCTGGAGCAGGATACTTGTTATTTGACCATTGGCCCAGTTGTACTGCAAGGACTTCTGATTGGTCAACCGCAGGCTAGTGTGAGGGGTTATAAATGGCATCCTGTTCCTTTGTTCTGTGGAGTAAAGCTGAGGACAGGGGAGACTGAACATCTACCACCCAGCATGACATCTATGATTTGTCCTCTCTGAATAAATCTATTTTTATACCCCTGATTTGCTTTGGAGTCTGTGTTATTGAAGAATATCATCAACTGCTAACACGGCTGTTGAAGAAAAACATCAATTGCTAACAAAACCAATCTGGTGGTTGTTCGACGAAACAAAGCTTTGGACGTCATTGATCACGTGATTCTGATAAAAGGGATACACACGGCGCACTGCTATGAACAGCTTCAAACTGCTATCGGTATCAAACGTAACATCACTCATTTTAAGATGACAGGCCTGAAAATCCAGTCAGCCGTTTTGTCACAGTGACTCACTACCTAAACCAGAAGCAATGGGTTTCACGTTTCTTCTCATATGTACTGTATATAATTCCTGTAAAAACAAGGCATGAGACGTTGTGCAATCCTGCACTTTCAAAATGTTTCAATTGTGTTTCAATGGGTTGGATTATAAATTCTTTAAGAGATATGTTTTTTTGTTTGTTGTTGTTGTTTGTTGTTGTTGCTGCTGTGTCTCAACCTACGACGCAATTTAATCTCCATTTTTTGGGGGGTGGTCTGCTGTAGGGGTGGGGGGGTGGTCTGCTGTAGGGGTGGGGGGTGGTCTGCTGTAGGTGTGGTCTGCTGTAGGGGGGGTGGTCTGCTGTAGGGGTGGTCTGCTGTAGGGGTGGGGGTGGTCTGCTGTAGGGGTGGACTGCTGTAGGGGTGGGGGTGGTCTGCTGTAGGGGTGGTCTGCTGTAGGGCTGGTCTGCTGTAGGGGTGGGGGTGGTCTGCTGTAGGGCTGGTCTGCTGTAGGGGTGGGGGTGGTCCGCTGTAGGGGTGGGGGTGGTCTGCTATAGGGGTGGGGGGTGGTCTGCTGTAGGGGTGGGGGGTGGTCTGCTGTAGGGGTGGGGGTGGTCTGCTGTAGGGGTGGGGGTGGTCTGCTGTAGGGGTGGCCTGCTGTAGGGGTGGGGGGTGGACTGCTGTAGGGGTGGGGGGTGGTCTGCTGTAGGGGGGGGGGTGGTCTGCTGTAGGGGTGGGGGTGGTCTGCTGTAGGGGGGTGGTCTGCTGTAGGGGTGGGGGTGGTCCGCTGTAGGGGTGGGGGTGGTCTGCTGTAGGGGCGGGGGTGGTCTGCTGTAGGGGTGAGGGGTGGTCTGCTGTAGGGGTGGGGGGTGGTCTGCTGTAGGGGTGGGGGTGGTCCGCTGTAGGGATGGGGGGTGGTCTGCTGTAGGGGTGAGGGGTGGTCTGCTGTAGGGGTGGGGGTGGTCTGCTGTAGGGAGGGGGTGGACTGCTGTAGGGGTGGTCTGCTGTAGGGGGTGGTCTGCTGTAGGGGTGGTCTGCTGTAGGGGTGGGGGTGGTCTGCTGTAGGGGTGGTCTGCTGTAGGGGTGGGGGTGGTCTGCTGTAGGGGTGGGGGTGGTCTGCTGTAGGGGGGTGGTCTGCTGTAGGGGTGGTCTGCTGTAGGGGTGGGGGTGGTCTGCTGTAGGGGTGGGGGTGGTCTGCTGTAGGGGTGGGGGGTGGTCTGCTGTAGGGGTGGGGGGGTGGTCTGCTGTAGGGAGGGGGGTGGACTGCTGTAGGGGTGGTCTGCTGTAGGGGTGGGGGTGGTCTGCTGTAGGGGTGGTCTGCTGTAGGGGTGGGGGTGGTCTGCTGTAGGGGTGGGGGGTGGTCTGCTGTAGGGGTGGGGGTGGTCTGCTGTAGGGGTGGTCTGCTGTAGGGGTGGGGGTGGTCTGTTGTAGGGGTGGTCTGCTGTAGGGGTGGGGGTGGTCTGCTGTAGGGGTGGTCTGCTGTAGGGGTGGGGGTGGTCTGCTGTAGGGGTGGTCTGCTGTAGGGGTGGGGGTGGTCTGCTGTAGGGGTGGTCTGCTGTAGGGGTGGGGGTGGTCTGCTGTAGGGGTGGTCTGCTGTAGGGGTGGGGGTGGTCTGCTGTAGGGGTGGTCTGCTGTAGGGGTGGGGGTGGTCTGCTGTAGGGGTGGTCTGCTGTAGGGGTGGGGGTGGTCTGCTGTAGGGGTGGTCTGCTGTAGGGGTGGGGGTGGTCTGCTGTAGGGGTGGGGGTGGTCTGCTGTAGGGGTGGTCTGCTGTAGGGGTGGGGGTGGTCTGCTGTAGGGGTGGGGGTGGTCTGCTGTAGGGGTGGTCTGCTGTAGGGGTGGGGGGTGGTCTGCTGTAGGGGTGGTCTGCTGTAGGGGTGGGGGGTGGTCTGCTGTAGGGGTGGTCTGCTGTAGGGGTGGGGGGTGGTCTGCTGTAGGGGTGGGGGGTGGTCTGCTGTAGGGGTGGTCTGCTGTAGGGGGGTGGTCTGCTGTAGGGGTGGTCTGCTGTAGGGGGGTGGTCTGCTGTAGGGGTGGTCTGCTGTAGGGGTGGTCTGCTGTAGGGGTGGTCTGCTGTAGGGGTGGGGGGTGGTCTGCTGTAGGGGTGGTCTGCTGTAGGGGGGGTGGTCTGCTGTAGGGGTGGTCTGCTGTAGGGGTGGTCTGCTGTAGGGGTGGTCTGCTGTAGGGGTGGGGGTGGTCTGCTGTAGGGGTGGGGGTCGTTTCTGACCTTTATCAGAATTCCACAGTTCACACCTTTACATTTAACCTAAAGCATGTGTTTTTGTAGGACTAGTTTTAAAGATGAAATGTTCTTTATGAAGGTACTAACGTACCACCTTAAATAATACTATGTCACCGGAGGGATTCAGAGTTTAACAGGTCATAATCATGTTTTCATGACATTTGATGATATTTGAAGGAACCCAGGTCAAATGGTTTATGCGCATGACAGTGTGTATGATCAGCAAAGCACCCCACAACAAACAATGTTTCTTGGCCCAAGCAAATCTCTTCTTCTTATTGGTGTCCTTTAGTAGTTGTTTCTTTGCAGCAATTAGACCATGAAGACCTAATTCACGCAGTCTCCCCTGAACAGTTGATGTTGAGATGTGTCTGTTTCTTGAACTCCGTGAAGCATTTATTTGGGCTGCAATCTGAGGTACAGGTGACTCTAATGAACTTATCCTCTGCAGCAGCGGTAACTCTGGGTCTTTCCTGTGGCTGTCCTCATGAGAGACAGGTAACTCTGGGTCTTTCCTGTGGCGGTCCTCATGAGAGACAGGTAACTCTGGGTCTTTCCTGTGGCGGTCCTCATGAGAGACAGGTAACTGGGTCTTTCCTGTGGTGGTCCTCATGAGAGACAGGTAACTCTGGGTCTTTCCTGTGGTGTTCCTCATGAGAGACAGGTAACTCTGGGTCTTTCCTGTGGCGGTCCTCATGAGAGACAGGTAACTCTGGGTCTTTCCTGTGGCGGTCCTCATGAGAGACAGGTAACTCTGGGTCTTTCCTGTGGCTGTCCTCATGAGAGACAGGTAACTCTGGGTCTTTCCTGTGGTGGTCCTCATGAGAGACAGGTAACTCTGGGTCTTTCCTGTGGTGTTCCTCATGAGAGACAGGTAACTCTGGGTCTTTCCTGTGGCGGTCCTCATGAGAGACAGGTAACTCTGGGTCTTCCTTTCCTGTGGGGGTCCTCATGAGAGACAGGTAACTCTGGGTCTTTCCTGTGGCGGTCCTCATGAGAGACAGGTAACTCTGGGTCTTTCCTGTGGTGGTCCTCATGAGAGACAGGTAACTCTGGGTCTTTCCTGTGGCGGTCCTCATGAGAGACAGGTAACTCTGGGTCTTTCCTGTGGCTGTCCTCATGAGAGACAGGTAACTCTGGGTCTTTCCTGTGGCTGTCCTCATGAGAGACAGGTAACTCTGGGTCTTTCCTGTGGCGGTCCTCATGAGAGACAGGTAACTCTGGGTCTTTCCTGTGGTGTTCCTCATGAGAGACAGGTAACTCTGGGTCTTTCCTGTGGCTGTCCTCATGAGAGACAGGTAACTCTGGGTCTTTCCTGTGGTGGTCCTCATGAGAGACAGGTAACTCTGGGTCTTTCCTGTGGTGTTCCTCATGAGAGACAGGTAACTCTGGGTCTTTCCTGTGGCTGTCCTCATGAGAGACAGGTAACTCTGGGTCTTTCCTGTGGCGGTCCTCATGAGAGACAGGTAACTCTGGGTCTTTCCTGTGGCTGTCCTCATGAGAGACAGGTAACTCTGGGTCTTTCCTGTGGCGGTCCTCATGAGAGACAGGTAACTCTGGGTCTTTCCTGTGGCGGTCCTCATGAGAGACAGTTTCATCACAGTGCTGGATGTTTTATTGCGACTGCACTTGAAGAAACTTTGAAAGTTCTTGAAATGTTCCAGATTGACTGAACTTCATGTCTTAAAGTAATGATGGACTGTCATTTCCCTTTGCTTATTTGAACTGTTCTTGCCATAATATGGACTTGGCCTTTTACCAAAGGGCTATCTTCTGCATACTACCCCTACCTTGTCACAACACAACTGAACGCAATAAGAAGGAATGAAATTCCACAAATTAACTTTTAACAAGGCACACCTGTTATTTGAAATGCATTCCAGGTGACTACCTCATGAAGCTGGTTCAGAAAATACCAAGAGTGTGCAAAGCTGTCATCAAGGCAAAGGGTGGCTACTTTGAAGAATCTCAAATATAAAATATATTTTGATTTGTTTAACACTTTTTTGGTTACTACATGATTCCATATGTGCTATTTCATAGTTTTGATGTCTTCACTATTATTCTACAATGTAGACAATAGTCTAAATAAATTAATACCCTTGAATGAGTAGGTGTTTTAAAACTTTTGACTGGTACTGTAGATGTAGGTGGTAAACTAGTAGACTGTGCAATAAAGAGCGAATAGCAGCACCGTACAAAATAGGGTGAATGTGTGTTTGTGTGTGCATTCGTGTGTGTGTGTGTGTGTGTGTGTGACTGATGGTTGAAGTGTGATTGTGTTTTAATGAGATGGGAGCAGATAGCCTCTTCTCAAGGTTAAACACTGTTATAAAGACACACCATGGTGATCTACAGCGGGGTGGGTTTGATTGATTGCCGATCTATAGCAGGGCTGACATTCACCAGTCAACCAGTCAGTCTGTCAATCAGCCAGCCAGCCAGCCAACCAGTCAGCCAGCCAACCAGCCTGATAACCAGCCAACCAGCCTGATAGCCAGTCAGCCAACCAGTCAGCCAGCCAATCAACCAGTCAGCAAGCCAGACAGTCAATCAATCAGCCAGCCAGCCAATAAATCAGCCAGCCAGTCAGCCAGACCATCAGCCAGCCAGTCAGTAGGTCAGTCAATCAGCCAGCCAGCAAGTCAGTCAGCCAGCCAGCCAGTCAGTCAATCACTCAGCCAGCCAGCTAGTCAGTCAGTCAATCACTCAGCCAGCCAGCCAGTCAATCAGTCAGCCATCCAGCCAATCAACCAGTCAGCAAGTCAATCAGCCAGCCAGTCGGTCAGTCATCCAGTCGGTCGGTCAGTCAGTCAGTCAGCCAGCCCACCTTGCCAGTAAGTCAGCCAGCCAGTCAGCCAGTCAGTCAGCCAGCCAGTCAGCCAGTCAGTCAGCCAGTCAGCCAGCCAGCCAGTCGGTCAGTCAGTCAGTCAGTCAGCCAGCCAGCCAGCCAGTAAGTCAGCCAGCCAGTCAGCCAGCCAGCCAGTCAAGGAGAAGTTGGATGGTATTAGTATAACCAGCAGATGTTATTGCTGGTATAGCGAAATGCTTGTGTTCCAGTCAGCCAGCCAGCCAGACAGACAGTCAGCCAGCTAGACAGCTAGCCAGCCAGCCAGTCAGCCAGCCAGTCAGTCAGAGAGTCAGTCATTCAGCCAGTAAGTCAGTCAGCCAGACAGTCAGCCAGTCAGCCAGTCAGTCAGGGAGAGGTTGGATGGTATTAGTATAACCAACATAGATGCCAAAACAATTCAAATTTCCTTTTATTGGTCACATACACATATTTAGCAGATGGTATTGCTTGTATAGCGAAATGCTTGTGTTCCAGTCAGCCAGACAGTCAGCCAGTCAGTCAGTCAGTCAAGGAGAGGTTGGATGGTATTAGTACAACCAACATAGATGCCAAAACAATTTAAATTTCCTTTTATTGGTCACATACACATATTTAGCAGATGTTATTGCCGGGTGTAGCGAAATGCTTGTGTTCCTAGTTCCAACAGTGCAGTAATATCTAACAATACACACAAATCTAAAAGTAAAAGAATGGAATTAAGAAATATATAAATATTAGGACGAGCAATGTCAGAGTGGCATTGATACGTACAGTAGAATAGAATACAGTATGTACATATGAAATGAGTAAAGCAGTAATGTAAACATTATTAAACGGACTGGTGTTACATTATTAAAGAGCCCAGTGATTCCATGTCTATGTATTAAATGTATTGACCCAAAGCCTCATACTTTTTAAAGGGTTCATAAATGATGTTATGATCAGCTGTAAGGTCTGTGTGTGTGTGTGTGTGTGTGTGTGTTAAAACCTATTTTGAGTGTTGTGCCCTTCAGACAATATCAGAAAGCAGAAAACGACAGTACGTTCAGACTCGTTCCGTCTGGATCCCACCGTGGTTGTCTGGTTTTCTGAGAACACAAGGCTGCTACAGACCTGATGAAACCAGCCACCTGTCAGAAGATGCTTACACTCGGTCACATCGATATGACCCTATATACTTGTGATGGAAGGTCAAGTCTCTGTCAAACCCACTTCTGAGTTTTTGCATGCTGATAAGTTGGTTTCCTGCTGTCAGAGAGAGCTTAGATTTATTAAAATGTGGTTGCCAGGGAAACTCACGCAAGGAGGACTGGGAGAGGCTATATGAGTTACAGGATGTCTTAGACATTTTGCAGAACTTGGGGAGAACTATTATATACTGTTATTCTGTACAATATAAATACACTGCTCAAAAAAATAAGGGGAACACTTAAACAACACAATGTAACTCCAAGTCAATCACACTTCTGTGAAATCACACTGTCCACTTAGGAAGCAACACTGATTGACAATACATTTTACATGCTGTTGTGCAAATGGAATAGAGAACAGGTGGAAATTATAGGCAATTAGCAAGATACCCCCAATAAAGGAGTGGTTCTGCAGGTGGTGACCACAGACCACTTCTCAGTTCCTATGCTTCCTGGCTGATGTTTTGGTCACTTTTGAATGCTGGCGGTGCTTTCACTCTAGTGGTAGCATGAGAAGGAGTCTACAACCCACACAAGAGGCTCAGGTAGTGCAGCTCATCCAGGATGGCACATCAATGCGAGCTGTGGTAAGAAGGTTTGATGTGTCTGTCAGCGTAGTGTCCAGAGCATGGAGGCGCTACCAGGAGACATGCCAGTACATCAGGAGGGCAACAACCCAGCAGCAGGACCGCTACCTCCGCCTTTGTGCAAGGAGGATCAGGAGGAGCACTGCCAGAGCCCTACAAAATGACCTCCGGCAGGCCACAAATGTGCATGAGTCTGCTCAAACGGTCAGAAACAGACTCCATGAGGGTGGTATGAAGGCCCGACGTCCACAGGTGGGGCATTTGCCAGAGAACACCACGATTGGCAAATTCGCCACTGGCGCCCTGTGCTCTTCACAGATGAAAGCAGGTTCACACTGAGCACATGTGACAGACGTGACATAATCCAATTGAGCACATCTGGGACATCATGTCTCGCTCCATCCACCAACGCCACGGTGCACCACAGACTGTCCAGGAGTTGGCGAATGCTTTATTGGGGTAACCGGGGGTAACCGGGGGTAGCCGGGGGGTAACCGGGGGTAACCGGGGGTAACCGGGGGTAGCCGGGAAGTAACCGGGGGTAACCGGGGGGGTAGCCGGGGGTAAACGGGGGGGTAGCCAGGGGGTAACCGGGGAGTAACCGCTGGGGTAGCTGGGGGGTAGCCGGGTTGTAACTGGGGGTAACCGTGGGGGTAGCCGGGGTTTAGCCAGGGAGTAGACAGGGTGTAGCTTGGGGGGTAACCGGGGGTTAGCCAGGGAGTAACCGGGGGTAGCCGGGGGTAACCGGGGGTAGCCGGGCGGGTGACCGGGGGCGGTAGACAGGGTGTAGCCGGGGGGTAACTGGGGGTTAGCCGGGGGTAACCGGGGGTAGACAGGGTGTAGCCGGGGGTAACTGGGGGTTAGCCGGGGGTAACTGGGGGGTAGCCGGGGGGGTAACCGGGGGCGGTAGCTGGGCGCACCCATCCCGTTAGCGGGATCATTTTCGTCAACATCTGCTGAATTGCAGAGTGCTAAATTCAAATTACATTACTACAAATATTACATTTTCATGAAATCACAAGTGCAATACACCAAAACACAGCTTTGCCTTTTGTTAATTCACCTGTTGTGTCAGATTTAAAAAAAGCTTTACGGAGAAAGGCATTTATGTAAGGACATCTCTCTCAGCAGACAAAACATTACAAACAGCTAGCAGCAAATTAGATTGGTCACGAAAGTCAGAAAAGCAATAAAATGAATCGCTTACCTTTGATGATCTACGGATGTTTGCACTCACGAGACTCCCAGTTACACAATAAATGTTCCTTTTGTTCCATAAAGATTATTTTATATACAAAATACCTCCATTTGGTTGGCGCGTTATGTTCAGAAATCCACAAGCTCGAGCGGTCACGACGGAGCAGACACAAATTCCAAATGGTATCCGTAAAGTTTGTAGAAACATGTCAAACGTCTTTTTGTGGAAGCCATGGGGAAAGTAATATGGTTGATTTTAAATAGAGGGAAGGCATGCTAGCGGAACCCCTCGCCAACAGCCAATGAAATTGCAGGGCGCCACATACAAATCAACAGAAATCTCATAAATCAAATTTAGGCACCATTTTAAAGATACAATTCTTGTTATTAATCCAGCCACAGTGTCTGATTTCAAAACCTCTTCTGAGATGTTGGACACCGTTTCCCGGTGCTTGACAAGATAACATGAAGTAAAAAAAAATAAACTGCAACCTTTTCCCCACCTGCTTGTCCATCCCAAATGTCCCCATTGCGCTCCAGCAAAACGTACCTACATTTAGACTATTGTGTGTATTTCACACTATATTGAGGTACAAATCTGAGTATAATGCTGGATGTCAAACCCCAATACATGTCCAATACAAAACATGCTCATGTTACCGTTGTAACGCTTCTCCTCTTCGTCTCCTCCTCCTCTTCGTCGTCTGAGGAGAAGGAGTAGGAGTGATCGGACCAATATGCAGTCCTGTCGGGTGAAACAACACACTAAACAGAAAACAACTACCCACAACTCAAGGGTAGAAACCAGGCTGCCTAAGTATGGTTCTCAATCAGAGACAAGGATTGACAGCTGCCTCTGATTGTGAACCATACCAGGCCAAACACATAGAAATACAAAACATAGAAGAAAACATAGAATGCCCACCCCAATTTACGCCCTGACCAACCTAAAATAGAGACATAAAAAAAGGAACTAAGGTCAGGACGTGACAACCGTCATCAATCAACTGCAATACTGTATACTAGCTATGCTAACTGCTTATACGAATGAGTTAGCATTGGCCAGTCACTAAACCTGAAAAATAACAACTTATAAACATTATGCAGCGAAAACAGCTAAATATATGCATTATGCAGCCTCTTCTATCCCCTATTACACTGACCTCTCTACCTCATCTATCAGCATTACCTCCCTGATCTCTTTCCATCTATCCCCAGTACCTGCCTGACCTCTTTACCTCATCTATCAACATGATCTCGCTGACCTCTTTACCTCATCTATCAGCATTACCTCCCTGATCTTTTTCCATCTATCCCCATTACCTCCCTGATCTCTTTACCTCAACTATCAACATTTACATTTACATTTACATTTAAGTCATTTAGCAGACGCTCTTATCCAGAGCGACTTACAAATTGGTGAATTCACCTTCTGACATCCACTGACATCCAGTGGAACAGCCACTTTACAATAGTGCATCTAAATCATTACCTCCCTGAACTTTTTCCATCTATCCCCATTACCTCCCTGATCTCTTTACCTCATCTATCAACATGACCTCCCTGACCTCTTTACCTCATATATCAGCATTACCTCCCTGACCTCTTTACCTCATCTATCAGCATTACCTCCCTGACCTCTTTACCTCATCTATCAGCATTACCTCCCTGACCTCTTTACCTCATCTATCAGCATTACCTCCCTGACCTCTTTACCTCATCTATCAGCATTACCTCCCTGACCTCTTTACCTCATCTATCAACATTACCCCCTGACCTCTTTATCTCCATTATCTCTTGTGAGGATCGGCGCTGGAGACACGAAGCAGGTACAGGAATATTTAATAAACGACAGACATGAAAAAGGACAGGAACAGCATCTGGACAGGGGACAAAATAACGACATCATTGCAGGCACAGGGAACAAATGGGGGAACAGACAGTTATAGACGGGGCAATCAACAACAGGAAGGAGTCCAGGTGAGTCCAATGAGTGCTGCTGCGCGTAATGATGGTAGCAGGTGTGCGTAATGAAGGTCAACCTGGGGCCCTCGAGCATCAGAGAGGGAGAGAAGGAGCAGACACCTCCCCGATATCTTTCCAGGAGTTCAAACCCCTGTGTTAGAAATCCCTACACAAGGTATCAAAAATGTTTGTTTTTTTACATTTGTGAATTTGTTCTGATACCCTTTTGTCAAAGTTCTCAATGTTTGTTGTCAAGGAAGATGTCTAGGTAGTGATTTTGTGTTTATACAGGATGTACCGCCCCCACCTACCATTAACCAGTCATGTCAATGCATGATTGGGGTGGCAGGTAGCCTGGTGGTTAGAGCGTTGGGCTCGTAACCGAAAGCTGACAAGGTAAAAATCTGTCGTTCTGCCCCCTGAACAAGGCAGTTAACCCACTGTTCACCCGCTAAGCTGTGATTGTAAATAAGACATTTTTCTTAACTGATTTGCCTAGTTAAATAAATAAAGGTTAAATAAATAAAGGTTAAATAAATAAAAATGCAGAGCTATACAGATAAAAACAGAAACAATGTATTCAAGTGCCGAGCAAACACCTAGTTTAAAACCCTTCATTTATCTGTTAGCCTACGGGCTGGTAGTGTGTGCTCACATTGCCCCTAGTGGACGAAATTGAAGGCAGCTGCGTCTACGTTCTGGTAGAGAGTTGAACGCTGACGTCTATCCGGTGTGATGTCGTTGCCATATTACCATGTCATCTATTACAGGCTTTACTGTGCTCTCTGTAGGGAGCGAGAGGGTTCTCTCTATAATATGAAAAGCCAATTGTCAGGTGTCAAGAGCGTACAGCCTCCCTTGGGATTGAGGGTACAACCACCCTTTGTGTGAATAGGTTGAACCTCTAACACACGAACGCACGCACACACACACACCTTTGACGAGGATGAAACGGTGGTTGAAGGTGAACGTACACAAAGCACAGTGAAAAAAAAGAATCTCTCCTCTGTCACCTCCCTCCTTCCCTCCACACTGCTCCCCTATCTAACCCCCTGCTAGGGTGACACAATATAATTATTTCTCTCTGCAGTATCACACTGTTTCCTGACTCAGCAAGGAGCTTCTTTCCTCTCCTCTATTGCTCTCGTTCCTTCTCTCTCTTTCTCTCTCTTTTTGTCTCTAAACCTTTTTGTCACCCGAAATGCTCCACGCCTGGGTTCTTTTCTCCAGTGTTCTCTGTCTCTCTGTTTGAATGCTCCACGGTCTGGGTTCTTTTCTCCAGTGTTCTCTGTCTCTCTGTTTGAATGCTCCACGGTCTGGGTTCTTTCTCCAGTGTTCTCTGTCTCTGTCTGAATGCTCCACGGTCTGGGTTCTTTCTCCAGTGTTCTCTGTCTGAATGCTCCACAGTCTGGGTTCTTTCTCCAGTGTTCTCTGTCTCTGTCTGAATGCTCCACAGTCTGGGTTCTTTCTCCAGTGTTCTCTGTCTCTGTCTGAATGCTCCACGGTCTGGGTTCTTTCTCCAGTGTTCTCTGTCTCTGTCTGAATGCTCCACGGTCTGGGTTCTTTCTCCAGTGTTCTCTGTCTCTGTCTCACCTTCTTCTTCTTATTTTCTTTCTCTCTTTCTCTCTCTCCTTTATGTGTGCTGAGTGTATGGTTGATGGAGAAACAGATATGGAGAGAGAGAGAGAGAGACAGAGAGAGAGAGAGAGAGACAGACAGACAGACAGACAGACAGACAGACAGACAGACAGACAGACAGACAGACAGACAGACAGAGAGAGCGAGGGGGAGAGAAAGAGACAGACAGAGAGAGAGGGAGAGAGAGAGAGACAGAGAGAGAGACAGAGAGAGAGACAGAGAGAGAGAGACAGAGAGAGAGAGAGTCAATGGGACAGTAATGGTGGTTGGGAGAGCTGTAGGAGTCAATGGGACAGTAATGGTGGCTGGGAGAGCTGTAGGAGTCAATGGGACAGTAATGGTGGTTGGGAGAGCTGTAGGAGTCAATGGGACAGTAATGGTGGCTGGGAGAGCTGTAGGAGTCAATGGGACAGTAATGGTGGCTGGGAGAGCTGTAGGAGTCAATGGGACAGTAATGGTGGTTGGGAGAGCTGTAGGAGTCAATGGTACAGTAATGGTGGCTGGGAGAGCTGTAGGAGTCAATGGGACAGTAATGGTGGTTGCTAGAGCTGTAGGAGTCAATGGGACAGTAATGGTGGCTGGGAGAGCTGTATGAGTCAATGGGACAGTAATGGTGGTTGGGAGAGCTGTAGGAGTCAATGGGACAGTAATGGTGGCTGGGAGAGCTGTAGGAGTCAATGGGACAGTAATGGTGGTTGCTAGAGCTGTAGGAGTCAATGGGACAGTAATGGTGGTTGGGAGAGCTGTAGGAGTCAATGGGACAGTAATGGTGGCTGGGAGAGCTGTATGAGTCAATGGGACAGTAATGGTGGTTGGGAGAGCTGTATGAGTCAATGGGAGGTCATTGCTGGGAGGTCATTGCAGAAAGAGTTGGCTGGGAGGTCATTGCTGGGAGGTCATTGCAGAAAAAGATGGCTGGGAGGTCATTGCAGAAAGACGATTGCTGAATGATGATTGCTGAGAGACAAGGCTGATGGTTATAGCATATGTCAGTTTTAGATGGGAGCAGCTTTGGTATGTTCTGTGTGAGTTTGTTGCTCAGTCAGATAGAGCATATTTGATGTCCTGTGTTTCTCAGTTTGTTTGTGAAAATTGTTTAATATTCTGTTTAATTTGTTCCCAGGGGGGAAGGCACCTAGGGAGTGCTTAGGCAAGAGGCCCGCGGGCATACATATACCCGTAGTATATTCACTGTCTATGCACACTAGGTAAGACCTGGGCGGACCACCCCCTGTATTTTGGTTAGTGCACCAGGTGGTGCTGAGTTAGATAAGTAGTGGGGAGGCAGATAAGGTAGGAGAGGGTAGGTTAGGTAAGTAGTGGGGAGGCAGATAAGATAGGAGAGGTTAGGTAAGTAGGTTAGGGGGGATTTGATATTTACTTTCTTTGCTTTGGTTCCGTCCAGCCCCTTTTCCCCATAATACCATGTGAAGGAATAAAGTCCTTGTAAACAGTACCACATTCTGCCTGTTGTCATCCTTACTCACACCTCCAGTCCTTGTAAACGGTACCACATTCTGTCTGTTGTCATCCTTACTCACGCCTACAGTCCATACCTCTTTCACTTCACGGGGAGTTGAGTTGTAGCAGGGTGTTGCGTTCCCTCTTCTTAGAGGTGTCACGTATTATCAAGGTGGCTGGAATCAGGCGCAGAGAGCAGATTAGTGATACGACAGTTTATTGTCCGGCGCACAAAAAACACGGTCAACCCAACACACAGGGTGAACAATCCAACACACAGGGTGAACAATCCAACACACAGGGTGAACAACCCAAAACACAGGGTGAACAATCCAACACACAGGGTGAACAACCCAAAACACAGGGTGAACAATCCAACACACAGGGTGAACAACCCAACACACAGGGTGAACAACCCAAAACACAGGGTGAACAATCCAACACACAGGGTGAACAATCCAACACACAGGGTGAACAACCCAACACACAGGGTGAACAATCCAACACACAGGGTGAACAACCCAAAACACAGGGTGAACAACCCAACACACAGGGTGAACAACCCAACACACAGGGTGAACAACCCAACACAGGATCAAAGACAGACCGGAGAATAAAACACAAGCACTACAACAACTGACATGAATACAAATAACAATCCCGCACAAAACAAGGGCGGGACAACCTACTACATATAAGGACGTTAATTAAACTAAAATACACACAGGTGAAACTAATAAGACAAAACCAACAGACAAACGAAAAAGGGATCGGTAGTGGCTAGTAGGACGGTGACGACGACCGCCGAGCACCGCCCGAACAGGCAGGAGAGCCAACTTCGGCGGAAGTCGTGACAAGATGTGTGCGTAACAAATACAATTTAATCAATTTTAGAATAAGGCTGTAACGTAACAAAATGTGAAAACAGTCAAGCGCTCTGATTTAAATGCATTTAGAAGAAACATCTAGTTAATAGAAAAATGTGGCCCTCAACTTGTGACGAGGAAGTACAAATGTACCATGGTTGGCAGACATTACTTAGCTACAGCCATGTCAATCAGGCAAATATTTTTCTAGTAAAACCAGATCATCAGTTTTAGAAATTTACAATAAATAATTGTAAATAATTGTACTATTGTTTCTCCTCACAGTTGGTAACGCCCCGACTTGAGAGAGCCTTTTTATGTCTCTTTTTATGTCTCTATTTTTTTTGTTATTTCTTATTTTGTTGGCAACATTTTAACAAATTAAAAGAAAATATACGCTCACCACGCTGCAGCTTGGTCTCATTCCGATGATGGCCGTGACACTTAGCCAATAATTTTTTATTTACACTTGTTTTGGAATCCTAACTTTATCCTGCCTAGAATATTGTGAGATATCGTCATAATCATGACCAATATGTCCAACCTCATCTTTTGTGCTACTTAATAAGATAGCTAGTAAAACGAGTTTAGGTTTTCAGTGATTGATTTTACACGTTTGCTAACAAGTAACAAAACGCTTGGCGCAAGCCAGCAGGTGTCGGGCAGTGGTGTAAATACAGTATTCAATTTGTCTTATTATCACAATTGAGTAAAAGTAAAGATACCATAACAGAATGATTAAAGTCAAAGTTAAAAGTCAAACGACAAAATACTACATGAGTAAAAGTCTAAACGTATTTGGTTTTAAATATACTTAAGTATCAAAAGTAAATGTAATTACAAAAAAATACTTAAGTTGTAAAAATAATTTAAAATTGCTTATATTAAAAAAACTAGACAATATAATTTTATTGTTGTAAAAATTTTTTGCACAGCCAGTGGCAAAATCCAACACTCAGACATAATTGACAAAATACGCATTTGTGTTTAGTGAGTCCTCCAGATCAGAGGCTAGTAGGGATGTTCTCTGTTTAGTGAGTCCTCCAGATCAGAGGCAGTAAGGAAGACCAGGGATGTTCTCTGTTTAGTGTGTCCACCAGATCAGAGGCAGTAGGGATGACCAGGGATGTTCTCTGTTTAGTGAGTCTGCCAGATCAGAGGAAGTAGGGATGTTCTCTGTTTAGTGAGTCCTCCAGATCAGAGGCTAGTAGGGATGTTCTCTGTTTAGTGAGTCCTCCAGATCAGAGGCAGTAAGGATGACCGGGGATGTTCTCTGTTTAGTGTGTCCTCCAGATCAGAGGCAGTAGGGATGACCAGGGATGTTCTCTGTTTAGTGAGTCCTCCAGATCAGAGGCAGTAAGGATGACCAGGGATGTTCTCTGTTTCGTGAGTCCTCCAGATCAGAGAAAGTAGGGATGACCAGGGATGTTCTCTGTTTTGTGAGTCCTCCAGATCAGAGGCAGTAGTGATGACCAGGGATGTTCTTTGTTTAGTGAGTCCGCCAAATGAGAGGAAATAGGGATGACCAGGGATGTTCTCTGTTTAGTGAGTCCTCCAGATCAGAGGCAGTAGGGATGACCAGGGATGTTCTCTGTTTAGTGAGTCCACCAAATCAGAGGCAGTAGGAATGACCAGGGATGTTCTCTGTTTAGTGAGTCCTCCAGATCAGAGGCAGTAGGGATGACCAGGGATGTTCTCTGTTTAGTGAGTCCTCCAGATCAGAGGCAGTAGGGATGACCAGGGATGTTCTCTGTTTCGTGAGTCCTCCAGATCAGAGAAAGTAGGGAAGACCAGGGATGTTCTCTGTTTTGTGAGTCCTCCAGATCAGAGGCAGTAGGAATGACCAGGGATGTTCTCTGTTTAGTGAGTCCTCCAGATCAGAGGCAGTAGGGATGACCAGGGATGTTCTCTGTTTAGTGAGTCCTCCAGATCAGAGGCAGTAGGAATGACCAGGGATGTTCTCTGTTTAGTGAGTCCTCCAGATCAGAGCCAGTAGGGAAGATCAGGGATGTTCTCTGTTTAGTGAGTGAATTGGACCATTTTCCTGTCCTGCTAAACATGTGAACATTTGGGTGTCAGGGAAAATGTAATAAGTACATACTTTTCTTTAGGATTGTAGTAAAGTAAAAGTTGTAAAACATATAAATATTTAAGTAAAGTACAGATACCCCCAAAAAAACTACTTAAGTAGTACTTTAAAGTATTTTTTATTTAAGTACTTTACACCACTGATGCCAGGCTATCCAGTCATGTGCCAACATTTGCTGGTAAACCTTTAGGTTAGGCTTTAGGTGCTGTTCAGTAGCCACATATATATATGACTAAAAAGTGAAGAGGTTTTACAATCAAGATACAATAGCTAGATATCCGATGAGTTATAGATGTATCTAGCTGTTTAACTTCTTGAAACTCCCCATCCCGGATCCGGGTTTGTGACTAAAGCCTCAGGCTCATTAGCATAACGCAACGTTAACGATTTCTGAAAATCGCAAATAAAATGAAAATAATGCGTCTGCTCTCAAGCTTAGCCTTTTCTTAACAACACTGTCATCTCAGATTTTCAAAATATGCTTTTGAACCATAGAAATTTACTAATTTGTGTAAGAGTATGCAAAGCTAGCATAGCATTTTGAGTAGCATTTAGCACGCAACATTTTCACAAAAACCAGATAACCAAATAAATAAAATCATTTACCTTTGAAGAGCTTCTGATGTTTTCAATGAGGAGACTCTCAGTTACATACCAAATGCGCAGTTTTTCCTGAAAGCGTCTGTGTGTAGGAGAAATCGTTCCGTTTTCTACATTGCGTCTGGCTACCGAAACGAACCGAAAATTCAGTCACCTACAACGTAAAACTTTTCCGGATTAACTACATAATATCGACCGAAACATGGCAAACGTTGTTTGGAATCAATCCTCAAGGTGTTTTTTCACATATCTCTTCATTGATATGCAGTTCGTGGAAGCTTGCTTTCCTCTCTGTATCGCATGGAAAAATACTGGCAGGTGACTTTTGCGCACCAATTTCGGCGCAGGACACCGGGCGGACACCTGGTAAATGTGGCCTCTTATGGTCAATCTTCCAATGATCTGCCTACAAATACGTCACAATGCTGCAGACACCTTGGGGAAATGACAGAAAGGGCAGGCTCATTCCTCTCGCATTCACAGCCATATAAGGAGACAATGGAAAACAGAGCCTCAAAAATCCTTGTCATTTCCTGGATGCCATCTCATCTTGGTTTTGCCTGAAGCTCACGTTCTAGGGCACGCACAGAGAATATCTTGGTATTTCTGGACACGTCAGAGTGTTTTCTTTCGAATGGTATCAATTATATGCATAGTCGAGCATCTTTTTGTGACAAAATATCTTGTTTAAAACGGGAACGTTTTTCATCCAAAAATGAAATAGCGCCCCCATAGATGTAAGAGGTTAACTAACTTAGCTAGCTGCTACGTTACCTGAGTTAGCAAACAGAAATATAACAATTTTATTTCCCCCACTGAAAGGGAGGCGGACACAATAGACATTGTGTTCTGGTCAGTTCTTTCAGTTTTGCTTGAGAAGATATGTATTGTGTCCGCCTCCCTTTAAAAAACAAAAAGCCCACTTTTAGGGGGAGGGGCTTGAGCAGGAAGCACCACTCCACACCGATTTGTAGTCTTTCAACTTAAAAAAAAAATTGTAGTCTTTCAAAGTAAAGCAAAAACAAATTTGACATTTGGACATTTATCAATGAATCCGCCGATAGAAACATCGCTGAAAGATGTTCAGTTGTTCAGTTATCAACAAGGACATCTATATCTACATTCATACAACTGTAAAGTGTGATCAGTATAATATAAACAGGACATTTTTTGAACGATGAATTATGAATACGTTGACCGTCAGGACAACAAGCTAAATCACCAAAATGTCAACGTAAACTTGCCAATTTGACCTTCTTTTCTGTTTTTTTTTCAGTGCACATTCATTTATTCATTACAATGACCGCACGAAGATTACAGTAAGAGTATTTGTACTGTAAAATGGATTACAGTAACATGCTGTACTGTAAATTTACAGCATTATATTTGCAGCAGAGTTGCTAGCAAATTGCTGAAATTACGTAATATAGCTGTATTTCTGTTTTGATTACAGTAGGCTCTGCTGTAAAGCAAAATTACAGTATTTAAAAGTTTGACAGTGTGAACACAATACTTCAGTAAGGGCATCCAGAGTTTACTCACACACACGCACTGCTGAGCTGGCAGAGAAGGAGAGAGAGATGGAGGGAGTGAGGGATAAAGGGATGTAGGGAGAGATAGAAGGATAATTGGGTTGATGTGATGAAAGGAGAGAAGGAAAGAAGATAAACCTTTGTTTATTAAACACCACTGGGAGACGGGGAGGAGAGGAGAGGTGGAGAGGAGAGGCGAGGAGAGGGGGAGAGTTGGAGAGGGGAGGTGGAGAGGAGATGTGGAGAGGAGAGGGGAGGAGGACAGGAGGAGAGAAGAGGTGGAGAGGAGATGTGGAGAGGAGAGTTGGAGAGGAGGAGAGGTGGAGAGGAGAGGAGGAGAGGAGATGTGGAGAGGAGAGGGGAGGAGAGGAGAGGTGGAGAGGAGAGGCGAGGAGAGGGGGAGAGTTGGAGAGGGGGGGTGGAGAGGAGATGTGGAGAGGAGAGGGGAGGAGAGGAGGACAGGAGGAGAGAAGAGGTGGAGAGGAGATGTGGAGAGGAGAGTTGGAGAGGAGGAGAGGTGGAGAGGAGAGGAGGAGAGGAGTGGAGAGGGGGAGGAGGAGAGGAGGGGGGAGGAGAGGGTAGGTGGAGAGGAGAGGGGGAGGAGAGAAGGAGGAGAGGTGGAGGAGAGGAGGAGAGAAGAGGTGGAGTGAGAGGTGCAGAGGAGCGGTGGAGGAGAGAGGAGAGTTGGAGAGGAGGAGGGGGGGAGGAGAGGAGGAGAGGTGGAGAGGAGAGGAGAGATGGAGAGGAGAGGGGGAGGAGAGTTGGAAAGATGGAGAGAGGGAGGAGAGTGCGAAAGAGTGGGCGAAAGTGAGATATGAAGATGAAGAGAGAGCGAGAGGGAAAGAGGGAGAGTGGGAGAGAGAGAGCGAGATGCTAGGACAATGAAGTGTGTCTCTGAGGTACTTGAGTTCTATGTTTACAAACTATAGTGAGCAAAAATATTAACACAATGTGCAACAAATTCAAGGATTTTTCTGTGGATTTGAAATGATTGGACAGTGGTGCAGCCATGGTTCAGCTCCACCCACTGGACCCAAGCCCAGCCAATCAGAATACCCTTTCTTCCTCACCTAAAGGTTTTTATGACAGACAGAAATCCTCCTCAGTTTCATCAGCTGTCCGGATGGCTGGTCTCAGACGAAGGTGAAGAAGCCAGATGTGGAGGTCCTGGACTGGCGTGGTCTGAGGTTGTGAGGCCGTTTGGACGCACTTACACATTCTCTAAAAACAACGTCGGAGGCCGGCTTACGTTTTACGTTTCACGATTTAATGTCACGATGCTCAGGTACACGGAAGTTCTTGAAAAGTCAAAACTCAACAATGCAATAATCAATAACAATGTATTACCAGAATTTTATTTGAAAAATAAGTAAAGGGAATATGAACTACACAATAAAGTAGGTAAGGAAACAGACAATAAACAGGAAATATAAAAAAATGCAGTTCAGTACCGTATTAACAATGTACTGGAGTGTTGGAGGTAGATATGTATAGGGGGAAGGGGACAGGGATACTGGAGTGATGGAGGTAGATATGTATAGGGGGAAGGGGACAGGGATACTGGAGTGATGGAGGTAGATATGTATAGGGGGAAGGAGACAGGGATACTGGAGTGTTGGAGGTAGATATGTATAGGGGGAAGGGGACAGGGATACTGGAGTGATGAGGTAGATATGTATAGGGGGAAGGAGACAGGGATACTGGAGTGATGGAGGTAGATATGTATAGGGGGGAGGGGACAGGGATACTGGAGGGATGGAGGTAGATATTTATAGGGGACAGGGATACTGGAGTAATGGAGGTAGATATGTATAGGGGGAAGGGGACAGGGATACTGGAGGGATGGAGGTAGATATGTATAGGGGAAGGGGACAGGGATACTGGAGTGATGGAGGTAGATATGTATAGGGGAAGGAGACAGGGATACTGGAGTGATGGAGGTAGATATGTATAGGGGGAAGGAGACAGGGATACTGGAGTGATGGAGGTAGATATGTATAGGGGGAAGGGGACAGGGATACTGGAGGGATGGAGGTAGATATTTATAGGGGGAAGGGGACAGGGATACTGGAGTGATGGAGGTAGATATGTATAGGGGGAAGGAGACAGGGATACTGGAGTGATGGAGGTAGATATGTATAGGGGGAAGGAGACAGGGATACTAGAGTGATGGAGGTAGATATATATAGGGGGAAGGGGACAGGGATACTGGAGTGATGGAGGTAGATATGTATAGGGGGAAGGAGACAGGGATACTAGAGTGATGGAGGTAGATATATATAGGGGGAAGGGGACAGGGATACTGGAGTGATGGAGGTAGATATGTATAGGGGGAAGGGGACAGGGATACTGGAGTGATGGAGGTAGATATGTATAGGGGGAAGGTGACAGGGATACTGGAGGGATGGAGGTAGATATGTATAGGGGGAAGGAGACAGGGATACTAGAGTGATGGAGATAGATATGTATAGGGGTAAGGAGACAGGGATACTGGAGTGATGGAGGTAGATATGTATAGGGGGAAGGGGACAGGGATACTGGAGGGATGGAGGTAGATATGTATAGGGGGAAGGGGACAGGGATACTGGAGTGATGGAGGTAGATATGTATAGGGGGAAGGAGACAGGGATACTGGAGTGATGGAGGTAGATATGTATAGGGGGAAGGGGACAGGGATACTGGAGGGATGGAGGTAGGAAGGGACAGGGATGGAGGTAGATATGTATAGGGGGAAGGGGACAGGGATACTGGAGTGACGGAGGTAGATATGTATAGGGGGAAGGAGACAGGGATACTGGAGTGATGGAGGTAGATATGTATAGGGGTAACGTGACAGGGATACTGGAGTGATGGAGGTAGATATGTATAGGGGGAAGGGGACAGGGATACTGGAGTGATGGAGGTAGATATGTATAGGGGGAAGGGGACAGGGATACTGGAGTGATGGAGGTAGATATGTATAGGGGGAAGGAGACAGGGATACTGGAGTGATGGAGGTAGATATGTATAGGGGGAAGGGGACAGGCATACTGGAGTGATGGAGGTAGATATGTATAGGGGGAAGGGGACAGGGATACTGGAGTGATGGAGGTAGATATGTATAAAGGGAAGGAGACAGGGATACTAGAGTGATGGAGGTAGATATATATAGGGGGAAGGGGACAGGGATACTGGAGTGATGGAGGTAGATATGTATAGGGGGAAGGTGACTAGGCAACAGGATATGTGATAAACAGAGTAGCAGCAGCTTGTATGTGAATGGATGTGTGGGTGTGTAGAGTCAATATAAATGTATGTGCAGATTGTATGTGTGAGTGAACGGATGAGTGTGTTTGTGTGTGTGTTGGAGTGACAGTGTGTGTGTTATGTGTGCGTGCCTGCGTGCATGTGTGTGCGTGTGTGTGTGTGTGTGTTGGAGTGACAGTGTGTGTGTTGGAGTGACTGTGTGTGTGTTGGAGTGACTGTATGTGTATGTGTGTGTGTGTGTGTGTGTGTGTGTGTGTGTGTTAGAGTGACAGTGTGTTTGTGCGTGCGTTTGTGTGCGCGCGTGTGTGTGTTGGAGTGACTGTGTGTGTGTTGTATCAGCTGATATCTCAAAGTGCTGTACAGAAACCCAGCCTAAAACCCTAAACAGCAAGCAATGCAGGTGTAGAAGCACGGTGGCTAGGAAAAACTCCCTAGATAGGCCAAAACCTAGGAAGAAACCTAGAGAGGAACCAGGCTATGTGGGGTGGCCAGTCCTCTTCTGGCTGTGCCGGGTGGAAATTCTAACAGAACATGGCCAAGATGTTCAAATGTTCATAAATGACCAGCATGGTCGAATAATAATAAGGCAGAACAGTTGAAACTGGAGCAGCAGCACGGCCAGGTGGACTGGGGACAGCAAGGAGTCATCATGTCAGGTAGACCTGAGGCATGGTCTTGGGGCTCAGGTCCTCCGAGAGAGAGAAAGAAAGAGAGAATTAGAGAGAGCACACTTAAATTCACACAGGACACCGAATAGGACAGGAGAAGTACTCCAGATATAACAAACTGACCCTAGCCCCCCGACACATAAACTACTGCAGCATAAATACTGGAGGCTGAGACAGGAGGGGTCAGGAGACACTGTGGCCTCATCCGAGGACACCCCCGGACAGGGCCAAACAGGAAGGATATAACGCCACCCACTTTGCCAAAGCACAGCCCCCACACCACTAGAGGGATATCTTCAACCACCAACTTACCATCCTGAGACACGGCTCAGGTCCCATTGCCAAACTTTAACAACCTCCTGGGGGGAAGAGGCACTGTCGTACCTTCTTCACGACCGTGCGTGTGTGATTGGACCAATTTAAGTCTTTAGTGATTTGGACATCGAGGAACTTGAAGCTGTCTACCTGCTCTACTGCCGCCTCGTCGATGTGGATGGGGGCGTGCTCGCCCCCCCCCCCCAGTTTCCTGTCGTCCATGATCAGCTCCTTGGTCTTGCTAAAGCTGAGAGAGAGGTTGTTGCTCCGCCACCACACTGCCATGTCACTGACCTCCTCCCTGCATGCTGACTCATCGTCGCCGGTGATAAGACGTTACATCGTCAGCAAACTTGAAAATGGAGCTGTAGTCTTGCGTGGTCATACGGTTGTGGGTGAACAGGGAGTACAGAAGGGGACTGACTACATGGCGTGTTAAGGGTCAGCTTTGTGGTTGTGATGTTGCCTACCATCACCACCTGGGATCCAGTTGCAGAGGGAGGTGTCATGACGTTGCCCTGTTGGTGAAGTTAATGACCCCCATAAATACCTTTCCACCTGTCTCTCTCCACTCTACAGATCTTAGAAAGCCCTTTGCTAACATATAGAGAGTCTGGTAACGTCAAAAGGATGGGGAACGGAACCATATTTCGTTAATTCGTTGAAAATATCTGTTGGTACTTAAAGAATATGACGTTAGATCAGTTGTCGTCTGAGACATTATGACGGATGACATCTTGGAAAGTCTACACATTCTAGCCATCTGATTCACATGGAATTGTTGTGCAATTTAAATGTTTAAATATGAAATTATTTGTGAAAAGATTAAATGTAATTTTAGCTTCTAAATGAGAGAATTGTTTTCATAGGCTCACTCAGTGGCCCCGTCCCAGAAAACAGACATTGGTTGTGAACTATGAAACACACCATTCTCTCCACTGCTACAAAAGCCCATTGACGAAAGTCAACATTGTGTTTCCGGTGTTTAAAAGGGCTAATATCAACTACAGAACTAAGCCAACCTCAGCCTGACCTCTGGCTGCGAATGGCCGACTACAACCTAACGAAATTAACATTTTGTTTCCGGTGACGTGAGGACTGATATCCATACATTTAGAAGGGCGAATTTCAACGTGGAGGTGACGATCGACACGCTGGAAAGGATACATTTCAGCCAGATTATAGCATGAGTGTCAGGCATAGGTGTAATAGGTGGCAGGGAAGTCAGGCGCAGGAGAGTCAAATGGAGTGTAAAATGGAGTCTTTTAATAAAGTCCACGGAGTATGCTCCATAACACTAAATGTACATAAACAAACAAACATAGGAACGAGGACCCGACGCGCACCTATACAACATCACACTACACTGACAATAAAACAATCTCTGACAAAGACATGAGGGGAAACAGAGGGTTAAATACACAACAGGTAATGAATGGGATTGAAAACAGGTGTGTGGGAAGACAAGACAAAACCAATGGAAAATGAAAAAAGGATCAATGACGGCTAGAAGACCGGTGACGTCGAACGCCGAGCACCGCCCGAACAAGGAGAGGCAACGACTTCGGCAGAAGTCGTGACAATGAGTTTATACTATGGCAACTTGGTATGAACTAAAAGAAGTGATACATCCTAGACGTTGAGTTATCAGCAGCTGTAAACGTGGGCTCGGAAAGGACGGACCATCTCTTCAGAAAGACGACGTGTCCGTTCTACAACAAGACATATTCTTCAAAGGACAAGAAAGATCTCTGCTGGGAAACTCAGCCTTCCATCTACGACCAATCTATCAAATCACAGCTCAGAGAAAATATTTCTTGCATTTTCCTTTTTCAAATGGGCGGTTATTTGGAATGCATTAGATTCTGTATTTGCGATAGCATAGCTTCATAAGGTCCGATGGAGACCCAATACTTTTGTTCCTCAGTCTTCCCACTCTTTCATTCAAACCCAACCACCTTTCTTTGTGTAACCATCCGTCATATCGGTTCCGTCCGCCAGGGACGTTTTCTTGCATGACATAATTAGTAGTCAATGATCCATCCTGTGTATATGTAATTCTGTGTGATTATTTAGGTATTTAGTAAATAAATAATTAAACCAAATTTTGTATTGCTGATTCAACTTGTTAGCCAGTATTTGTGAAGAATTTTACGAAGTTTAGATGAGACTGAACAAGTTGACGATTAATAATTGACTGCTATTGATATAAAATATTACCAGGTCTTTAATTAAGAGTTTATTCGGAAGACAATGGCTCTACAAACATTATTCTGTGGTGTCCCGACATTCTAGTTAATTACATGATTAGTTTAATCAGGTACAATTAATTACAGAGAAATGATTTGATAAAATAGCATGTCATATCACTTCATCGGGCATAGCAAAGACACGACAGAGGTGTTCAGACCCAGAGTCCTAAGCTTGGTGACGAGCTTGGAGGGGTCAACGGTGTTGAACGCTGAGCTGTTGTCAATTAACAGCATTCTCACATAGATATTCCTATGGTGGGTGAGGGCAGTGTGGAGAGCTTTTGAGATTTCATTGTCTATGGATTTGTTGGGGCAATATGCAAATTGGAGTGGATCTATAGCAGTGGTGGAAAAAGTATCCAATTGTCATACTGTAGTAAAAGTATAGATACCTTAATAGAAAGTTACTCAAGTAAAAGTGGAAGTCACCCAGTAAAATACTACTTGAGTTAAAGTCTAAAAGTATTTGGTTTTAAATTCCTTATATTAAGAAAACACGGAGAGCCAGGGGCACACTTCACCACTCCACCACTCCACCACTCCACCACTCCACCACTCCACCACTCCACCACTCCAACACTCCAACACTCCACCACTCCACCACTCCAACACTCCAACACTCCACCACTCCACCACTCCATCACTCCAACACTCCACCACTCCAACACTCCACCACTCCACCACTCCACCACTCCAACACTCCACCACTCCACCACTCCATCACTCCAACACTCCACCACTCCAACACTCCACCACTCCAACACTCCACCACTCCACCACTCCACCACTCCACCACTCCATCACTCCAACACTCCAACACTCCACCACTCCACCACTCCAACACTCCAAGACTCCACCACTCCACCACTCCATCACTCCAACACTCCACCACTCCACCACTCCACCACTCCAACACTCCAACACTCCACCACTCCAACACTCCAACACTCCAACACTCCACCACTCCAACACTCCAACACTCCACCACTCCAACACTCCACCACTCCACCACTCCACCACTCCAACACTCCACCACTCCACCACTCCAACACTCCACCACTCCACCACTCCACCACTCCAACACTCCAACACTCCAACACTCCACCACTCCACCACTCCACCACTCCACCACTCCAACACTCCACCACTCCACCACTCCACCACTCCAACACTCCACCACTCCACCACTCCACCACTCCACCACTCCGACACTATGACACTCCAACACTCCACCCATCCACCACTCCAACACTACTACACTACGACACTATGACACTATGACACTCCACCACTCCAAAACTACTCCACTACGACACTCTGACACTACTACACTATGACACTCTGACACTACTACACTACTACACTATGACACTCCACCACTCCCCCACTCCAAAACTACTCCACTACGACACTCTGACACTACTACACTATGACACTCTGACACTACTACACTATGACACTCTGACACTACTACACTACGACAGTATGACACTACTACACTACTACACTACGACACTATGACACTATGACACTCCACCACTCCAAAACTACTCCACTACGACACTCTGACACTACTACACTATGACACTCTGACACTACTACACTACTACACTATGACACTACTACACTATGACACTCTGACACTACTACACTACGACACTCTGACACTACTACACTATGACACTCTGACACTACTACACTACGACAGTATGACACTACTACACTACTACACTACGACACTATGACACTATGACACTCCACCACTCCAAAACTACTCCACTACGACACTCTGACACTACTACACTATGACACTCTGACACTACTACACTATGACACTCTGACACTACACACTACGACACTCTGACACTACTCCACTCCACCACTCAGACACTACTACACTATGACACTCTGACACTACTACACTATGACACTCTGACACTACACACTACGACACTCTGACACTACACACTACGACACTCTGACACTACTACACTATGACACTCTGACACTACACACTACGACACTCTGACACTACACACTACGACACTCTGACACTACTCCACTCCACCACTCTGACACTACACACTACGACACTCTGACACTACTACACTATGACACTCTGACACTACTACACTATGACACTCTGACACTACACACTATGACACTCTGACACTACACACTATGACACTCTGACACTACACACTATGACACTCTGACACTACTACACTATGACACTCCAACACTCCGACACTATGACACTCCAACACTCCACCCATCCACCACTCCAACACTACTACACTACGACACTATGACACTATGACACTCCACCACTCCAAAACTACTCCACTACGACACTCTGACACTACTACACTATGACACTCTGACACTACTACACTACGACACTATGACACTCTGACACTACTACACTACGACACTATGACACTACTCCAGTCCGACACTCAGACACTACTCCAGTCCGACACTCAGACACTACTCCACTCCGACACTCAGACACTACTCCACTACGACACTCAGACACTACTCCACTACGACACTCAGACACTACTCCACTACGACACTCCGACACTACTACACTATGACACTCAGACACTACTACACTATGACACTCAGACACTACTACACTACGACACTCTGACACTACTCCACTACGACACTCTGACACTACTACACTATGACACTCTGACACTACTCCACTCCACCACTCAGACACTACTACACTATGACACTCTGACACTACTACACTATGACACTCTGACACTACTACACTATGACACTCTGACACTACTACACTACGACACTATGACACTCCACCACTCCACCACTCCAACACTACTCCACTACGACACTCTGACACTACTACACTATGACACTCAGACACTACTCCACTCCGACACTCAGACACTACACACTATGACACTCTGACACTACTACACTACGACACTCAGACACTACTACACTATGACACTCAGACACTCAGACACTACTACACTATGACACTCAGACACTCAGACACTACTACACTATGACACTCAGACACTCAGACACTACTACACTATGACACTCAGACACTCAGACACTACTACACTATGACACTCAGACACTCAGACACTACTACACTACTACACTATGACACTCAGACACTACTCCACTCCGACACTCTGACACTACTCCACTACTCCACTACTCCACTACTCCACTACTCCACTCCGACACTCTGACACTACTCCACTCCTGCACTCAGACACTACTCCACTACTCCACTACGACACTCAGACACTCTGACACTGCAACACTCAGACAGCATTTACAAACAAAGCATTTGTGCTTTGTGAGTCTGCCAGATCAGAGGCAGTAGGGATGACTAGGGATGTTCTTGTAACGGCATTCAGAGGTGGAAGAAGGATCGGACCAAAGCGCAGTGTGGTAAGCGTTCATGATGATTTATTCAAAACGAACTGACCGCTGAAATACAAAACAGTAAACGATGTGAACAAAACGAAACCGAAACAGTACCGTGTGGCCCAAACACTCACACGGAAACAAACACCCACAAACCAAAAGTGAAACCCAGGCTACCTAAGTATGATTCTCAATCAGGGACAACGATTAACAGCTGCCTCTGATTGAGAACCATACTAGGTTGCCTTAGCGACGTCGAATTAAAATCGCCGGGTAACCAGAAAGGCAACCTCTGGGCGTAGGTTTTTCTGCTTGTTTTTCAGCCCTGTAGAGTTTGTTAAGCGTCAGCTTGTTATTTTTTTCTGGAAAAATCCAGAAGTCCAGTCACGATAACAGCTGAAAACTCCCTCGGGAGGTAGAACGGTCTGCATTTTACCATCAGATATTCCAAGACGGGTGAAGAGTGGGTCGCCACCGCGCTGGAGTTAGAACACCGGGTGGAGGTTATGAAGAGGCAACCCCCCACCCCTCGAATCCCCCCCCCGAATGTTTGTGTGTGTGTGTGTGTGTGTGTGTGTGTGTGTGACTAATTAGACAGGATGATGGTTCACGAAGAACGGCTGCAGGGATTAATGCTGTGTTATGTTAGTTTGTGTTGTGTTGTGTTAGTTTGTGTTGTGTTGTGTTAGTTTGTGTTGTGTTAGTTGTTGTGTTAGTTTGTGTTGTGTTAGTTTGTGTTGTGTTATTTTGTGTTGTGTTTGTTTGTCTTGTGTTGTGTTAGTTTGTGTTGTGTTGCGTTAGTTTGTGTTGTGTTAGTTTGTGTTGTGTTGTGTTAGTTTGTGTTGTGTTGTGTTAGTTTGTGTTGTGTTAGTTTAGTTTGTGTTGTGTTGTGTTAGTTTGTGTTGTGTTAGTTGTTGTGTTAGTTTGTGTTGTGTTAGTTTGTGTTGTGTTAGTTTGTGTTGTGTTTGTTTGTCTTGTGTTGTGTTAGTTTGTGTTGTGTTGTGTTAGTTTGTGTTGTGTTGTGTTAGTTTGTGTTGTGTTAGTTTGTGTTGTGTTGTGTTAGTTTGTGTTGTGTTGTGTTAGTATGTGTTGTGTTAGTTTGTGTTGTGTTAGTTTGTGTTGTGTTATGTTAGTTTGTGTTGTGTTGTGTTAGTTTGTGTTGTGTTAGTTTGTGTTGTGTTGTGCTAGTTTGTGTTGTGTTAGTTTGTGTTGTGTTGTGTTAGTTTGTGTTGTGTTAGTTTGTGTTATGTTAGTTGTTATGTTTGTTTGTGTTGTGTTAGTTTGTGTTAGTTTGTGTTGTGTTAGTTTGTGTTGTGTTGTGTTAGTTTGTGTTGTGTTGTGTTAGTTTGTGTTGTGTTAGTTTGTGTTGTGTTGTGTTAGTTTGTGTTGTGTAAGTTTGTGTTGTGTTAGTTTGTGTTGTGTTAGTTTGTGTTGTGTTAGTTTGTGTTATGTTAGTTGTTATGTTTGTTTGTGTTGTGTTAGTTTGTGTTAGTTTGTGTTGTGTTAGTTTGTGTTGTGTTGTGTTGTGTTAGTTTGTGTTGTGTTGTGTTAGTTTGTGTTGTGTTGTGTAAGTTTGTGTTGTGTTGTGTTAGTTTGTGTTGTGTAAGTTTGTGTTGTGTTAGGTTGAAAGAGAGATGGACATTCCCCTCTGCAACAATAACTCTGAACTCCTTCATCTCTCTCCTCCGTATATTTGCATATTTCTACATTTTCTTTAATTGAACCTTTATTTAACTTGGCAAGTCAGTTAAGAACAAATTGACGGCCCACCGAAAGGCTAAAGGTCTCCTGTGGGGATGTGGGATTAAAAATACATACAATTTGAACACAACACACATCACAACAAGAGAGACAACACAACACTACATAAAGAGAGACAACACAACATGACATAAAGAGAGACAACACAACACTACATAAAGAGAGACAACACAACACTACATAAAGAGAGACAACACAACACTACATAAAGAGAGACAACACAACATGACATAAAGAGAGACAACACAACACTACATAAAGAGAGACAACACAACACTACATAAAGAGAGACAACACAACACTACATAAAGAGAGACCTAAGACATCAACACAGCATGGTAGCAACACAACATAACAACAACATGGTAGCAACACAACACTACATAAAGAGAGACAACACAACACTACATAAAGAGAGACAACACAACACTACATAAAGAGAGACAACACAACACTACATAAAGAGAGACCTAAGACATCAACACAGCATGGTAGCAACACAACATAACAACAACATGGTAGCAACACAACACTACATAAAGAGAGACAACACAACACTACATAAAGAGAGACAACACAACACTACATAAAGAGAGACAACACAACACTACATAAAGAGAGACAACACAACACTACATAAAGAGAGACAACACAACACTACATAAAGAGAGACAACACAACACTACATAAAGAGAGACAACACAACATGACATAAAGAGAGACTACACAACACTACATAAAGAGAGACAACACAACACTACATAAAGAGAGACAACACAACATGACATAAAGAGAGACAACACAACACTACATAAAGAGAGACCTAAGACATCAACACAGCATGGTAGCAACACAACATAACAACAACATGGTAGCAACACAACACTACATAAAGAGAGACCTACGACATCAACATAGCATGGCAGCAACACAACATAGCAACAACATGGTAGCAACACAACACTACATAAAGAGAGACCTACGACATCAACATAGCATGGCAGCAACACATGACAACACAGCATGGCAGCAACACAACATAACAACAACATGGTAGCAACACAACACTACATAAAGAGAGACCTACGACATCAACATAGCATGGCAGCAACACATGACAACACAGCATGGTAGCAACACAACATAACAACAACATGGTAGCAACACAACACTACATAAAGAGAGACCTACGACATCAACATAGCATGGCAGCAACACATGACAACACAGCATGGTAGCAACACAACATAACAACAACATGGTAGCAACACAACACTACATAAAGAGAGACCTACGACATCAACATAGCATGGCAGCAACACATGACAACACAGCATGGTAGCAACACAACATAACAACAACATGGTAGCAACACAACACTACATAAAGAGAGACCTACGACATCAACATAGCATGGCAGCAACACATGACAACACAGCATGGTAGCAACACAACATAACAACAACATGGTAGCAACACAACACTACATAAAGAGAGACCTACGACATCAACATAGCATGGCAGCAACACATGACAACACAGCATGGTAGCAACACAACATAACAACAACATGGTAGCAACACAACACTACATAAAGAGAGACCTAAGACATCAACATAGCATGGCAGCAACACATGACAACACAGCATGGTAGCAACACAACATAACAACAACATGGTAGCAACACAACACTACATAAAGAGAGACCTAAGACATCAACATAGCATGGCAGCAACACATGACAACACAGCATGGCAGCAACACAACATAACAACAACATGGTAGCAACACAACACTACATAAAGAGAGACCTACGACATCAACATAGCATGGCAGCAACACATGACAACACAGCATGGTAGCAACACAACATAACAACAACATGGTAGCAACACAACACAGTAGCAGCACAAAACATAGAACAAACATTATTGGACAGAGACAACAGCACAAAGGGCAAGAAGAAAGAGACAACAATACATCACGTGAAGCAGCCACAACTGTCAGTAAGAGTGTCCATGATTGAGTCTTTGAATGAAGAGATGGAGATACAACTGTCCAGTTTGAGTGTTTGTTGCAGCTCGTTCCACAGGCTAGCTGCAGCGAACTGAAAAGAGGAGCGACCCTGGGATGTGTGTGCTTTGGGGACCTTTAACAGAATGTGACTGGCAGAACGGGTGTTGTATGTGGAGGATGAGGGCTGCAGTAGATATCTCAGATAGGGGGGGGTGAGGCCTAAGAGGGTTTTATAAATAAGCATCAACCAGTGGGTCTTGCGACGGGTATACGGAGATGACCTGTTTACAGAGGAGTAGAGAGTGCAGATGTGTCCTATAAGGAGCATTGGTGGCAAATCTGAGGGCCGAATGGTAAAGAACATCTAGCCACTCGAGAGCACCCTTATCTGCCGATCTATAAATTACATCTCAGTAATCTAGCATGGGTAGGATGGTCATCTGAATCAGGGTTATTTTGGCAGCTGGGATGAAATATGAGCGATTACGATAGAGGAAACCAAATCTAGATTTAACTTTAGCTTGCAGCTTTGATATGTGCTGAGAGAAGGGCAGTGCGTATCATGACTGTATCAACTGCACATAAATGGCTGAGAGAGCTTTCTACTGCCTGAGCTATGTTGTTGATGTAAATTGAGAAGAGCGTGGGGCCTAGGATCGAGCCTTGGGATACTCCCTTGGTGACAGGCAGTGGCTGAGGCAGCAGATGTTCTGACTTTGTCCACTGCACTCTTTGAGAGAGTGTCATGTTCATCGTATGAAGGAGACCAAGGCGCAGAGTGGTATGCGTACATTCTCTTTATTAAAAGAATGAACACCGAACAAAATAACAAATGAACCGTGAAGCAATAGAGTGCTGACAGGCAACTACAACCAGAAAGTGGGAAACAGGGCTGCCTAAATAAGATCCCCAATCAGAGACAACGATAAACAGCTGTCTCTGATTGGGAACCATATCAGGCAAACATAGAAATACAAAAGACCCTAGACCTACAACAACCCTAGACATACAACAACCCTAGACATACAAAACCCTAGACATACAAAACCCTAGACATACAAAACCCTAGACATACAAAGCCCTAGACATACAAAGCCCTAGACCTACAACAACCCTAGACATACAAAACCCTAGACATACAAAACCCTAGACATACAAAGCCCTAGACATACAAAGCCCTAGACCTACAACAACCCTAGACATACAAAACCCTAGATATACAACACTAGAGTACCCACCCTAGTCACACCCTGACCTAACCAAAAGGTATAGAAAACATAGATATCCAAGGTCAGGGCGTGACAGAGAGGTAGTTAGCAAACCAGGCCAAAGACCCCCAGAGACACTAATACTCCTTAGCCGGCCCACAAGAATGGAATGGTCTACCGTAAAAGCTTTGGCCAAGTCAATAAAAATAGCAGCACAACATTGCTT
>NC_088219.1:2934554-2984554 GCF_036934945.1 Oncorhynchus masou masou
TCCCCAGTGTTCCAGACCTCCGTCCTCCATCTCTTCTCATCCCCAGTGTTCCAGACCTCCATCTCTTCTCATCCCCAGTGTTCCAGACCTCCGTCCTCCATCTCTTCTCATCCCCAGTGTTCCAGACCTCCATCTCTTCTCATCCCCAGTGTTCCAGACCTCCATCTCTTCTCATCCCCAGTGTTCCAGACCTCCATCTCTTCTCATCCCCAGTGTTCCAGACCTCCGTCTCTTCTCATCCCCAGTGTTCCAGACCTCTGTCTCTTCTCATCCCCAGTGTTCCAGACCTCCGTCTCTTCTCATCCCCAGTGTTCCAGACCTCCGTCTCTTCTCATCCCCAGTGTTCCAGACCTCTGTCTCTTCTCATCCCCAGTGTTCCAGACCTCTGTCTCTTCTCATCCCCAGTGTTCCAGACCTCCGTCTCTTCTCATCCCCAGTGTTCCAGACCTCTGTCTCTTCTCATCCCCAGTGTTCCAGACCTCTGTCTCTTCTCATCCCCAGTGTTCCAGACCTCTGTCTCTTCTCATCCCCAGTGTTCCAGACCTCTGTCTCTTCTCATCCCCAGTGTTCCAGACCTCTGTCTCTTCTCATCCCCAGTGTTCCAGACCTCCGTCTCTTCTCATCCCCAGTGTTCCAGACCTCCGTCTCTTCTCATCCCCAGTGTTCCAGACCTCTGTCTCTTCTCATCCCCAGTGTTCCAGACCTCTGTCTCTTCTCATCCCTAGTGTTCCAGACCTCTGTCTCTTCTCATCCCCAGTGTTCCAGACCTCCGTCTCTTCTCATCCCCAGTGTTCCAGACCTCTGTCTCTTCTCATTCCCAGTGTTCCAGACCTCCGTCCTCTGTCTCTTCTCATCCCCAGTGTTCCAGACCTCTGTCTCTTCTCATCCCCAGTGTTCCAGACCTCCGTCTCTTCTCATCCCCAGTGTTCCAGACCTCCGTCTCTTCTCATCCCCAGTGTTCCAGACCTCTGTCTCTTCTCATCCCCAGTGTTCCAGACCTCCGTCTCTTCTCATCCCTAGTGTTCCAGACCTCTGTCTCTTCTCATCCCCAGTGTTCCAGACCTCCGTCTCTTCTCATCCCTAGTGTTCCAGACCTCTGTCTCTTCTCATCCCCAGTGTTCCAGACCTCCGTCTCTTCTCATCCCCAGTGTTCCAGACCTGCGTCTCTTCTCATCCCCAGTGTTCCAGACCTCCGTCCTCTGTCTCTTCTCATCCCCAGTGTTCCAGACCTCCGTCCTCTGTCTCTTCTCATCCCCACTGTTCCAGACCTCTGTCTCTTCTCATCCCCACTGTTCCAGACCTCTGTCTCTTCTCATCCGCAGTGTTCCAGACCTCCGTCTCTTCTCATTCCCAGTGTTCCAGACCTCCGTCCTCCATCTCTTCTCATCCCCAGTGTTCCAGACCTCTGTCTCTTCTCATCCCCAGTGTTCCAGACCTCTGTCTCTTCTCATCCCCAGTGTTCCAGACCTCTGTCTCTTCTCATCCCCAGTGTTCCAGACCTCTGTCTCTTCTCATCCCCAGTGTTCCAGACCTCTGTCTCTTCTCATCCCCAGTGTTCCAGACCTCCGTCTCTTCTCATCCCCAGTGTTCCAGACCTCCGTCTCTTCTCATCCCCAGTGTTCCAGACCTCTGTCTCTTCTCATCCCCAGTGTTCCAGACCTCCGTCTCTTCTCATCCCTAGTGTTCCAGACCTCTGTCTCTTCTCATCCCCAGTGTTCCAGACCTCCGTCTCTTCTCATCCCCAGTGTTCCAGACCTCTGTCTCTTCTCATTCCCAGTGTTCCAGACCTCCTTCCTCTGTCTCTTCTCATCCCCAGTGTTCCAGACCTCTGTCTCTTCTCATCCCCAGTGTTCCAGACCTCCGTCTCTTCTCATCCCCAGTGTTCCAGACCTCCGTCTCTTCTCATCCCCAGTGTTCCAGACCTCTGTCTCTTCTCATCCCCAGTGTTCCAGACCTCCGTCTCTTCTCATCCCTAGTGTTCCAGACCTCTGTCTCTTCTCATCCCCAGTGTTCCAGACCTCCGTCTCTTCTCATCCCCAGTGTTCCAGACCTCTGTCTCTTCTCATCCCCAGTGTTCCAGACCTCCGTCTCTTCTCATCCCCAGTGTTCCAGACCTCCGTCCTCCGTCTCTTCTCATCCCCAGTGTTCCAGACCTCCGTCCTCTGTCTCTTCTCATCCCCAGTGTTCCAGACCTCCGTCCTCTGTCTCTTCTCATCCCCACTGTTCCAGACCTCTGTCTCTTCTCATCCCCACTGTTCCAGACCTCTGTCTCTTCTCATCCGCAGTGTTCCAGACCTCCGTCTCTTCTCATTCCCAGTGTTCCAGACCTCCGTCCTCCATCTCTTCTCATCCCCAGTGTTCCAGACCTCCGTCCTCCGTCTCTTCTCATCCCCAGTGTTCCAGACCTCTGTCTCTTCTCATCCCCAGTGTTCCAGACCTCCGTCCTCCGTCTCTTCTCATCCCTAGTGTTCCAGACCTTCGTCTCTTCTCATCCCCAGTGTTCCAGACCTCCGTCTCTTCTCATCCCCAGTGTTCCAGACCTTCGTCTCTTCTCATCCCCAGTGTTCCAGACCTCCGTCTCTTCTCATCCCTAGTGTTCCAGACCTCTGTCTATTCTCATCCCTAGTGTTCCAGACCTCTGTCTATTCTCATCCCCAGTGTTCCAGACCTCTGTCTATTCTCATCCCTAGTGTTCCAGACCTCTGTCTCTTCTCATCCCCAGTGTTCCAGACCTCTGTCTCTTCTCATCCCCAGTGTTCCAGACCTTCGTCTCTTCTCATCCCTAGTGTTCCAGACCTCTGTCTCTTCTCATCCCCAGTGTTCCAGACCTCTGTCTCTTCTCATCCCCAGTGTTCCAGACCTTCGTCTCTTCTCATCCCCAGTGTTCCAGACCTCCGTCTCTTCTCATCCCCAGTGTTCCAGACCTTCGTCTCTTCTCATCCCCAGTGTTCCAGACCTCTGTCTCTTCTCATCCCCAGTGTTCCAGACCTCCGTCCTCCGTCTCTTCTCATCCCCAGTGTTCCAGACCTCCATCCTCTGTCTCTTCTCATCCCCAGTGTTCCAGACCTCCGTCTCTTCTCATCCCCAGTGTTCCAGACCTCCGTCCTCCGTCTCTTCTCATCCCCAGTGTTCCAGACCTCCATCCTCTGTCTCTTCTCATCCCCAGTGTTCCAGACCTCCATCTCTTCTCATCCCCAGTGTTCCAGACCTCCGTCTCTTTTCATCCACAGTGTTCCAGACCTCTGTCACTTCTCATCCCCAGTGTTCCAGACCTCCGTCTCTTTTCATCCACAGTGTTCCAGACCTCCGTCTCTTTTCATCCACAGTGTTCCAGACCTCTGTCACTTCTCATCCCCAGTGTTCCAGACCTCTGTCACTTCTCATCCCTAGTGTTCCAGACCTCCATCCTCTGTCTCTTCTCATCCCTAGTGTTCCAGACCTCCGTCTCTTCTCATCCCCAGTGTTCCAGACCTCTGTCACTTCTCATCCCTAGTGTTCCAGACCTCCATCCTCTGTCTCTTCTCATCCCCAGTGTTCCAGACCTCCGTCTCTTCTCATCCCTAGTGTTCCAGACCTCCATCCTCTGTCTCTTCTCATCCCCAGTGTTCCAGACCTCTGTCTCTTCTCATCCCCAGTGTTCCAGACCTCCGTCTCTTCTCATCCCCAGTGTTCCAGACCTCTGTCTCTTCTCATCCCCAGTGTTCCAGACCTCCGTCTCTTCTCATCCCCAGTGTTCCTGACCTCTGTCTCTTCTCATCCCCAGTGTTCCTGACCTCCATCTCTTCTCATCCCTTTATTTCATCCCATTATTGTTTTAGATATCTTCCGCTTTGTCTCAAGAAGTAAAAATAAATGATGATGTGGTGTGTCTGTGTTATGTTGTGGTGTGTGTGGTGTTATGTTGTGGTGTGTGGCGTTGTGGTGTGTGTGGTGTTATGATGTGGTGTGTGTGTGGCGTTGTGGTGTGTGTGGTGTTATTTTGTGGTGTGCCTCTGTTTGATGCACAGATACTTAAAAAAAAAGATAGTTGAATGGATTGGAAAACCAGTCAGTATCTGGTGTGACCAACATTTTCACCGCAACACATCTCCTTCACATAGAGTTGATCAGGACGTTGATTGTGGCCTGTGGAAAGTTGTCCCACTCCTGTTCAATGACTGTGAGAAGTTGCTGGATATTTGCGGAACTCGAACACGCTTTGTACACATCGATCCAGAGCATCCCAAACATGCTCAATGGGGACATGTCTGCTGAGTATGCAGGCCATGGAAGAACTGGGACATTTTCAGATTCCAGGAATTGTGTACAGATCCTTGTGACATGGAGCCGTGCATTATCATGCTGAAACATGAGGTGATGGCAGATGATAAATGACATGACAACGGGCCTCAGGATCTCATCACGGCATCTCTGTGCATTCAATTTGCCATTGATAAAATGCAACTGTGTTTGTTGTCCGTAGTTTATGCCTGCCCGTACCATAACCCCACCACCACCATGGGGCACTCTGTTCACAACGATGACATCAGCAAACTGCTCACCCACACGACGCCATACACACTGTCTACCATCTGCCCGGTGCAGTTGAAACCAGGATTCATCCATGAAGAACACACTTCTCCAGCGAGCCCAGTGGCCATCAAAGGTGAGCATTTGCCCACTGAAATCGGTTACGACACTGAACTGCAGTCAGGTCAAGACCCTGGTGAGGACGACGAGCACACAGATGAGCTTCCCTGAGACGGTTTCTGACAGTTTGTTGAGAAATTCCACAGTTTCATTAGCTGTCCGGATGGCTGGTCTCAGACCATCCCGCAGGTGAAGAACCCCAATGTGAACATTCAATTCTCTGTTGCTGTGAGGCAGGTACTGACAAATTCTCTAATATGACTTTGGATGCAGTCTTTGGTATAGACATTTATATTCAATTCTCTGACCACAGCTCTGGTGCACATTCCTGCAGTCAGCATGCCAATTGAAAACTGCCTCAAAATTTGAGACATCTGTGGCATTGTGTTGTGTGACAAAATGTCACAATTTAGAGTGGCCTTTCATTGTCCCCAGCACAAGGTGCACCTGTGTAATATGCGTGTGGTTTATTCAGCTTCTTGATATGACACACCTGTCAGATGGATGGATTATCTTGGTAAAGGAGAAATACTCACTAACAGGGATGTAAACTCATTTCTGCACAACATATCATTTTAGAGAAATAAGCTTTTAGTGTTTGATAAACATTTCTAGGATATTTTATTTCAGCTCATGGAACATAGTACCAACACTTAACATGTTGTTTTTATATTTTTGTTTGGTGCAGAACAGTCCAATCAGAACATCACACATCCTAGAACAGTCCAATCAGAGCACCACATATTCTAGAACAGTCCAATCAGAGCATCACACATTTAGGAACAGTCCAGTCAGAACATCACACATCCTAGAACAGTCCAATCAGAGCACCACACATTCTAGAACAGTCCAATCAGAGCATCACACATTTAGGAACAGTCCAGTCAGAACATCACACATTCTAGAACAGTCCAATCAGAACATCACACATTCTAGAACAGTCCAATCAGAACATCACACATTCTAGAACAGTCCAATCAGAACATCACACATTCTAGAACAGTCCAATCAGAACATCACACATTCTAGAACAGTCCAATCAGAACATCACACATTCTAGAACAGTCCAGTCAGAACATCACACATTCTAGAACAGTCCAGTCAGAACATCACACATTCTAGAACAGTCCAGTCAGAACACTACGCTCCTGCTTCTGTGTACATTCCTACCAAACCTTGGCTCAGCTGAAAGTTCGAGTTTTAATAGCTTCCTAGAAGCCCCTCCACCTCTTGGCTGGGATTCTCCCCTCATCTCTCTTTCAACCTTTCTTCCTTCTTTCCCTCTTTCTCTCTCTCTTTAGCTCATTCTCTCTCTCTCTCCCTCCCTCCCTTCCCCCTTTCTCCCTCCCTCATTCACCTCTCTCACACTTTCTCGATCTCTCTCTCCCATCTCCCCTCTTTCTCTATATCTCTCTCCCATCTCCCCCTCTTTCTCTATCTCTCTCTCATCCCTTCTCCCACCTCTCTATCTCTCTCTCTCCCATCTTCCACTTCTTTCTCTATCTCTTTCTCTCGCTCATTTCCTCTCCCCTTTATTCATCCTTCACTTTCTCTTTCTCCCTCTGTATGAATGTTGTTAACTAAAATATGCTTTCATCTACAGAAGGAGAGAAACAGAGAGAAAGAGAGTTAGAGAGAGAGAGGTGGAGAGAGAGAGAGAAAGGGAGAGAGAGAGAGTTTTTGGAGAGGATGCATAGTTAGTTAGACTCCCCCGTATGTACTGGATTTGGTTCTCCACCGAGCAGAGGAGAGGAGAGGAGCAGCAGAGTGGAGAGGAGTAGAAAGGAGAGGAGAGGAGAGGAGAGGAGAGGAGCAGAGCAGAGCAGAGCAGAGAGGAGAGGAGAGGAGAGGAGAGGAGAGGAGAGGAGAGGAGAGGAGAGGAGAGGAGAGGAGAGAGGAGAGGAGAGGAGAGGAGCAGCAGAGTGGAGAGGAGTGGAGAGTAGCATAGAGGAGAGGAGAGAAGCAGCAGAGTGGAGAGGAGTGGAGAGGAGCATAGAGGAGAGGAGTGGAGTGGAGAAGAGAAGAGAGGAGAGGAGAGGTGCAGAGAGGAGAGGAGAGGAGAAGAGAGGAGAGGAGAGGAGCAGAGAGGAGCAGAGAGGAGAGGAGCAGAGAGGAGAGGAGCAGAGAGGAGCAGAGAGGAGAGTGGAGGAGAGGAGAATAGAGGAGCAGAGAGGAGAGGAGCAGAGAGGAGAGGGGAGGAGAGGAGAGGAGAATAGAGGAGCAGAGAGGAGAGGAGCAGAGAGGAGCAGAGAGGAGAGGGGAGGAGAGGAGAGGAGAATAGAGGAGCAGAGAGGAGAGGAGCAGAGAGGAGCAGAGAGGAGAGGGGAGGAGAGGAGAATAGAGGAGCAGAGAGGAGAGGAGCAGAGAGGAGCAGAGAGGAGAGGGGAGGAGAGGAGCAGAGAGGAGAGGGGAGGGGAGGAGAGGAGAGGAGAATAGAGGAGCAGAGAGGAGAGGAGCAGAGAGGAGCAGAGAGGAGAGGGGGAGAGGGAGAATAGAGGAGCAGAGAGGAGAGGAGCAGAGAGGAGCAAGAGGAGAGGGGAGGAGAGGAGAATAGAGGAGCAGAGAGGAGGGAGCAGAGAGGAGCAGAGAGGAGAGTGGAGGAGAGGAGAATAGAGGAGCAGAGAGGAGAGGAGCAGAGAGGAGAGGAGCAGAGAGGAGAGGGGAGCAGAGAGGAGAGGAGCAGAGAGGAGCAGAGAGGAGAGGGGAGGAGAGGAGAATAGAGGAGCAGAGAGGAGAGGAGCAGAGAGGAGCAGAGAGGAGAGGGGAGGAGAGGAGAGGAGAATAGAGGAGCAGAGAGGAGAGGAGCAGAGAGGAGCAGAGAGGAGAGGGGAGGAGAGGAGAGGAGAGGAGAATAGAGGAGCAGAGAGGAGCAGAGAGGAGCAGAGAGGGGAGGAGAGGAGAGGAGAATAGAGGAGCAGAGAGGAGAGGAGCAGAGAGGAGCAGAGAGGAGCAGAGAGGAGAGGGGAGTACACTATGGTTTCATAATTGTGTGACCAATAGTTGTCTGTTCTCTCATAGTTAGTTTCATGTATCAAACAGTCTGATGAAGGAATGCAGGAGCAGCTGAAATCACAGGTGATGTTTCTTTAAGCAGACACATTGTGATGCACGCCAGAGGGGAACAAAGAGAGATTCAAAAGAAATAGTGAAAGAGAAAGAAAGTGAGGAATAAGAGAGAAGAGAAGGTCATGGACTGACTCTGTCTGTCTCGGCTTCTTCATTTACCTGTAAATGTCTCAGGCTTGACTCCCAAATCATACTCTATTCCCTACAAAGTTGCGCTACTTTTCACTAGAGGCCTATGGGCCCTGGTCAAAATTAGTGCACTCTGTAGGGAATAGGGTGCTGTGTGGGATGCAGGCTCAGTGTCTTTGATAGATCTCATTCTCCATCTGTCGTGTTGTTTGTACATAATTGTTAATAGACGTGTGTGTGTGTGTGTGTGTGTGTGTGTGTGTGTGTGTGTGTGTGTGTGTGTGTGTGTGTGTGTGTGTGTGTGTGTGTGTGTGTGTGTGCATGTGCGTCTGCCGTGTTCTTTGTAGCCTACATCATTAACAGCAGCTGTGTAATGTGGGCGAGGACAAGATGTTTCTGTGCAAGTCATTGAATAACTGATTTAATCAATAGCAATAGACACAGCTTAAAAAAAGACACAACATTTTTGGTGAACAGCTGACGGATGGGGCAAAATGTAACCACTCTCTAAATCATAGACAGACCTATGGATGAAATTGCGGACCATCCATGATATCAAAACTATATACAGTGGGGCAAAAAAGTATTTAGTCAGCCACCAACTGTGCAAGTTCTCCCACTTAAAAAGATGAGAGGCCTGTAATTTTTATCATAGGTACACTTCAACTATGACAGACAAAATGAGGGAAAACAATCCAGATAATCACATTGTAGGATTTTTAATGAATTTATTTGCAAATTAATGGGAAAATAAGTATTTGGCATGATTTCTAGCTCTCACAGACCTGTAACTTCTTCTTTAAGAGGCTCCTCTGTCCTCCACTTGTTACCTGTATTAATGTCACCTGTTTGAACTTGTTATCAGTATAAAAGACACCTGTCCACAACCTCAAACAGTCACACTCCAAACTCCACTATGGCCAAGACCAAAGAGCTGTCAAAGGACACCAGAAACAAAATTGTAGACCTGGCAGGGAAGACTGTGAAGGGAAGACTGAATCTGCAATAGGTAAGCAGCTTGGTTTGAAGAAATCAACTGTGGGAGCAATTATTAGGAAATGGAAGACATACAAGACCACTGATAATCTCCCTCGATCTGGGGCTCCACGCAAGATCTCACCCCGTGGGGTCAGAATGATCACAAGAATTGTGAGCAAAAATCCCAGAAACACACGGGGGGACCTAGTGAATGACCTGCAGAGAGCTGGGACCAAAGTAACAAAGCCTACCATCCGTAACACATTACGCCGCCAGGGACTCAAATCCTGCAGTGCCAGACGTGTCCCCCTGCTTAAGCCAGTACATGTCCAGGCCCATCTGAAGTTTGCTAGAGAGCATTTGGATGATCCAGAAGAAGATTGGGAGAATGTCATATGGTCAGATGAAACTAAAATATAACTTTTTGGTGAAAACTCAACTCGTCGTGTTTGGAGGACAAAGAATGCTGAGTTGCATCCAAAGAACACCATACCTACTGTGACGCATGGTGGTGGAAACATCATGCTTTGGGGCTGTTTTTCTGCAAAGTGACCAGGACGACTGATCCGTGTAAAGGAAAGTATGAATGGGGCCATGTATCGTGAGATTTTGAGTGAAAACCTCCTTCCATCAGCAAGGGCATTGAAGAAGAAACGTGGCTGGGTTTTTCAGCATGACAATGATCCCAAACACACCGCCCGGGCAACGAAGGAGTGGCTTCGTAAGAAGCATTTCAAGGTCCTGGAGTGGCCTAGCCAGTCTACAGATCTCAACCCCATAGAAAATCTTTGGAGGGAGTTGAAAGTCTGTATTGCCCAGCAACAGCCCCAAAACATCACTGCTCTGGAGGAGATCTGCATGGAGGAATGGGCCAAAATACCAGCAACCAATGTGTGAAAACCTTGTGAAGACTTACAGAAAACGTTTGACCTCTGTCATTGCCAACAAAGGGTATATAACAAAGTATTGAGATAAACTTTTGTTATTGACCAAATACTTATTTTCCACCATAATTTGCAAATAAATAAATAAAAAATCCTACAATGTGATTTTCTGGATTGTTTTCCTTCTCATTTTGTCTGTCATAGTTGAAGTGTACCTATGATGAAAATTACAGGCCACTCTCATCTTTTTAAGTGGGAGAACTTGCACAATTGGTGGCTGACTAAATACTTTTTTGCCCGACTGTATATTTCACCATGTTTTAAGGCTATATTTGTACGTTTGTTTAATAATCTACTAATGAAGAGTTAGACTACAGCTAGTTCATTTCTAATGTAACAGAATAGAATTATCAGGATAAGGTAAGACCCAGTTGTAATTCGTGTCGAAGTAACAATGTTTAGTACAGCAACAGGGGCAATGAAACAGGACCGCAGGCAGGCTCAGGGCATGCAGAGTGGTCAGGGTCAGGGTCAGGGCATGCAGAGTGGTCAGGGTCAGGGTCAGGGCATGCAGAGTGGTCAGGGTCAGGGTCAGGGGCATGTAGAGTGGTCAGGGTCAGGGTCAGGGCATGCAGAGTGGTCAGGGTCAGGGGCATGCAGAGTGGTCAGGGTCAGGGTCAGGACATGCAGAGTGGTCAAGCGGTCGGGGTCAGGGTCAGGACATGCAGAGTGGTCAGGGTCAGGGGCAGGGTCAGGGGCATGCAGAGTGGTCAGGGTCAGGTACATGCAGAGTGGTCAGGGTCAGGGCATGCAGAGTGGTCAGGGTCAGGGTCAGGGCATGCAGAGTGGTCAGGGTCAGGGTCAGGGCATGCAGAGTGGTCAGGGTCAGGGTCAGGGGCATGCAGAGTGGTCAGGGTCAGGGTCAGGGCATGCAGAGTGGTCAGGGTCAGGGGCATGCAGAGTGGTCAGGGTCAGGGTCAGGGCATGCAGAGTGGTCAGGGTCAGGGTCAGGGGCATGCAGAGTGGTCAGGGTCAGGGTCAGGGCATGCAGAGTGGTCAGGGTCAGGGGCATGCAGAGTGGTCAGGGTCAGGGTCAGGACATGCAGAGTGGTCAAGCGGTCGGGGTCAGGGTCAGGACATGCAGAGTGGTCAGGGTCAGGGGCAGGGTCAGGGGCATGCAGAGTGGTCAGGGTCAGGTACATGCAGAGTGGTCAGGGTCAGGGCATGCAGAGTGGTCAGGGTCAGGGTCAGGGCATGCAGAGTGGTCAGGGTCAGGGGCATGCAGAGTGGTCAGGGTCAGGGTCATGCAGAGTGGTCAAGCGGTCGGGGTCAGGGTCAGGACATGCAGAGTGGTCAAGCGGTCGGGGTCAGGGTCAGGACATGCAGAGTGGTCAAGCGGTCGGGGTCAGTGTCAGGGACATGCAGAGTGGTCAAGCGGTCGGGGTCAGGGTCAGGACATGCAGAGTGGTCAAGCGGTCGGGGTCAGTGTCAGGGACATGCAGAGTGGTCAAGAGGTCGGGGTCACGGTCAGGACATGCAGAGTGGTCAAGCGGTCGGGGTCAGGGTCAGGACATGCAGAGTGGTCAAGCGGTCGGGGTCAGGGTCAGGGACATGCAGAGTGGTCAAGCGGTCGGGGTCAGGGTCAGGGACATGCAGAGTGGTCAAGAGGTCGGGGTCAGGGTCAGGACATGCAGAGTGGTCAAGCGGTCAGGGTCAGGGTCAGGGGCATGCAGAGTGGTCAAGAGGTCGGGGTCAGGGTCAGGACATGCAGAGTGGTCAAAACCAGGAGGACGAGAAAAGAGAGACTGGGAAAAAGCAGGAGCTGATACAAAAACACTTGTCTCATTGTACTGGGGGTGGAACCCAATGAGGGTGCAGAACGCCTTCCAGAACTGGGACGAGAACTGTCCTCGGGAGTCCATGGGTCCGGAAGACGTGCTGCACCATGAACTGGGCCGTCTCCTCGGCGACTGGCCTGATGGTATTGGTCACATGGTTAGCAGATGGTATTGGTCACATGGTTAGCAGATATTATTGGTCACATACACATGGTTAGCAGATGGTATTGGTCACATGGTTAGCAGATGGTATTGGTCACATACACATGGTTAGCAGATGTTATTGGTCACATGGTTAGCAGATGTTAATGGTCACATACACATGGTTAGCAGATGGTATTGGTCACATGGTTAGCAGATGGTATTGGTCACATGGTTAGCAGATGGTATTGGTCACATGGTTAGCAGATGGTATTGGTCACATGGTTAGCAGATGTTATTGGTCACATACACATGGTTAGCAGATGGTATTGGTCACATGGTTAGCAGATGGTATTGGTCACATACACATGGTTAGCAGATGTTATTGGTCACATGGTTAGCAGATGGTATTGGTCACATGGTTAGCAGATGTTAATGGTCACACACATGGTTAGCAGATGTTATTGGTCACATGGTTAGCAGATGGTATTGGTCACATGGTTAGCAGATGTTATTGGTCACATGGTTAGCAGATGTTATTGGTCACATGGTTAGCAGATGGTATTGGTCACATGGTTAGCAGATGGTATTGGTCATATGGTTAGCAGATGGTATTGGTCACATGGTTAGCAGATGTTATTGGTCACATGGTTAGCAGATGTTATTGGTCACATACACATGGTTAGCAGATGGTATTGGTCACATGGTTAGCAGATGGTATTGGTCACATACACATGGTTAGCAGATGTTATTGGGCACATGGTTGGCAGATGGTATTGGTCACATGGTTAGCAGATGTTATTGGTCACATACACATGGTTAGCAGATGGTATTGGTCACATGGTTAGCAGATGGTATTGGTCACATGGTTAGCAGATGTTATTGGTCACATGGTTAGCAGATGTTATTGGTCACGTGGTTAGCAGATGGTATTGGTCACATGGTTAGCAGATGGTATTGGTCACATGGTTAGCAGATGGTATTGGTCACATGGTTAGCAGATGTTATTGGTCACATACACATGGTTAGCAGATGGTATTGGTCACATGGTTAGCAGATGGTATTGGTCACATACACATGGTTAGCAGATGTTATTGGTCACATGGTTAGCAGATGGTATTGGTCACATGGTTAGCAGATGTTATTGGTCACATACACATGGTTAGCAGATGGTATTGGTCACATGGTTAGCAGATGGTATTGGTCACATACACATGGTTAGCAGATGTTATTGGTCACATGGTTAGCAGATGGTATTGGTCACATGGTTAGCAGATGTTAATGGTCACACACATGGTTAGCAGATGTTATTGGTCACATGGTTAGCAGATGGTATTGGTAACATGGTTAGCAGATGTTATTAGTCACATGGTTAGCAGATGTTATTGGTCACATGGTTAGCAGATGTTATTGGTCACATGGTTAGCAGATGGTATTGGTCACATGGTTAGCAGATGGTATTGGTCACATGGTTAGCAGATGGTATTGGTCACATGGTTAGCAGATGGTATTGGTCACATGGTTAGCAGATGTTATTGGTCACATACACATGGTTAGCAGATGGTATTGGTCACATGGTTAGCAGATGGTATTGGTCACATACACATGGTTAGCAGATGTTATTGGTCACATGGTTAGCAGATGGTATTGGTCACATGGTTAGCAGATGTTATTGGTCACATACACATGGTTAGCAGATGGTATTGGTCACATGGTTAGCAGATGGTATTGGTCACATGGTTAGCAGATGTTATTGGTCACATGGTTAGCAGATGTTATTGGTCACATGGTTAGCAGATGGTATTGGTCACATGGTTAGCAGATGTTATTGGTCACATACACATGGTTAGCAGATGTTATTGGTCACATACACATGGTAAGCAGACGTTATTGGTCACATACACATGGTTAGCAGATGTTATTGGTCACATACACATGGTAAGCAGATGTTATTGGTCACATGGTTAGCAGATGTTATTGTTCACATGGTTAGCAGATGTTATTGGTCACATGGTTAGCAGATGTTATTAGGTCACATACACATGGTTAGCAGATGTTATTGGTCACATGGTTAGCATATGTTATTGGTCACATGGTTAGCAGATGTTATTGGTCACATGGTTAGCAGATGTTATTGGTCACATGGTTAGCAGTTGGTATTGGTCACATGGTTAGCAGATGTTATTGGTCACATGGTTAGCAGATGTTATTGGTCACATGGTTAGCAGATGTTATTGGTCACATGGTTAGCAGATGTTATTGGTCACATGGTTAGCAGATGTTATTGGTCACATACACATGGTTAGCAGATGTTATTGGTCACATGGTTAGCAGATGTTATTGGTCACATGGTTAGCAGATGTTATTGGTCACATACACATGGTTAGCAGATGTTATTGGTCACATGGTTAGCAGATGTTATTGGTCACATACACATGGTTAGCAGATGTTATTGGTCGCATACACATGGTTAGCAGATGTTATTGCGAGTGTAGCAAAATGCTTGTGCTTCTCGTTCTGACAGTGCAGTAATATCTAACAAGTAATCTAACAATTCCCCAACAACTACCTAATACACACAAATATAAAGGGGTGAATGAGAATATGTACATGTAAGTATATGGATGAGCGATGGACGAGCAGCATTGTCAAGGTGCAACAGATGGTATAAAATACAGTATAAACATGAGATGAGTAATGTAAGATATGTAAACATTATTATAGTGACATTGTATAAAGTGACTTGTGATCCATTTACTAAAGTGGCCAGTGATTGGGTCTCAATGTAGGCAGCAGCCTCTCTGAGTTAGTGATGGCTGTTTAGCAGTCTGATGGCCTTGAGATAGAAGCTGTTTTTCAGTCTCTCTGTCCCAGCTTTGATGCACCTGTACTGATCTCGCCTTCTGGATGGTAGCGGTGTGAACAGGCAGTGGCTCGGGTGGTTGTTGTCCTTGATGATCTTTTTGGCCTTCCTGTGACATCGTGTGCTGTAGGTGTCCTGGAGGGGAGGTAGCCCCCGGTGAAGCGTTGTGCAGACCTCACTACACTCTGGAGAGCCTTAACTGCTTGTTACTCAGGCCCAGAAGCTAGGATATGCATATAATTGGTAGATTTGGATAGGAAACACTCTAACGTTTCTAAAACTGTTAACATCATGTCTGTTAGTATAACAGAACTGATATGGCAGGCAAAACTCTGAGGACAAACCATCCAAAAAAAACAATGTTCATCCTACCACTGTTTCCATTGCCTGTCATGTTTATTATGATGTGAAACACTCCCAGATTGCAGTTCCTAGGGCTTCCACTAGATGTCAGTCTTTAAAAAAGGTTTCAGGTTTTTGGAAAAATTAGCTGGACTTCGTATTTTTTCTAAGTGGCACCCATTTTGGCTGTAGTGTTTTCATGTGCGTGGGTGAGAGCTCGTTCTTTGTTGTTTATCTCCGGTAAAGACAATAACGATTTTCTGTCTTAAATTTTAGCATTTATTTATGTATTAGGGTACCTGAGGTTTGATTTGACTTGTTTGGAGAAGTTTATAGGTAACGTTTGGGATTAATTTTGTATGCATTTTCAAGGAGGGAAACCAGTGGATTGTTGAATGAGATGCGACAGCTAAACTGGAGACATAATGAAGGACTTTATCGAACAAAATGACCATTTGTGATGTAGCTGGGACCTTTTGGAGTGCCAACAGAAGATCTTCAAAGGTAAGACATTTATTATATCGCTATTTCTGACTGACTTTCCTGGCGCACCTGCCTGGTTGAAAAATGTTTTTCATGCTTTTTTATGTGGGGTGCTGTCCTCAGATAATCGGAAGGTGTGCTGTCGCCGTAAAGCCTTTTTGAAATCGGCTGGATTAACAAGAAGTTAAGATTTATTTTGATGTATGACACTTGTATTTTCATGAATGTTAACTATTTCTATAATTTGAATTTCGCGCTCTGCAACTGGATGTTGTCGAGGTGTGCCGCTAGCGGAATGCCTAGCCATAACAGGTTTTCACCAGGTATGCTAGTTGCGAACAAGTTCTCATTTACAACTGCGACCTGGCCAAGATAAAGTAAAGCAGTTTGACACATACAACAACAGAGTTACACATGGAATAAATGAACATACAGCCAATAATACAGTAGAGAACTATATACAGTGTGTGCAAACTAGGTAAGATAAGGAGGTAAGGCAATAAATAGGCCATGGTGGCGAAGTAATTACAGTATACCAATTAAACACTGGATTGATAGATGTGCAAGTAGAGATACTGGGGTGCAAAGGAACAAGATGACTAAATAAATACAGTATGGGGATAAGGTAGTTGGATGTGTCACGAACCGGCTCAAAGCCCGTAACAAAGGGAGACAAGGTGGAGATAAGGAGTAACAAAATATATATTTATTAACCAAAGCAACTAAGGAAAATATACAATGGTGTGTGTAATCAGTAGTGTAAGTGAGTGTTTTGCATGCATGAATGTGATAATGCAAGGTGTTGAAAGGTGCCAATGCAAACAAACAATAGGCCACCAAGAACCACAACACAATCTACAAAGGTGTCTGCATGGAGAGAGTCTCCTCCATGAATGTGGAAGAGGTCTATTTATCCTGGGACACACCTGGCCCAGTTGTTTTCCATGTAGCTGACGACCCTCCCCAACTCCGCCCACCGGCATCCTATTAAGGAAACAAGAACAAAGACAGAATACGGCAGACAGAGTGGGAGGGTCGTCACATTCCCCCCCCATAAAACCGGGGACCAACAAGGACCCCGGAACATACCAGCCTCTGCAGTCCCAAATTGACACAGCCTCTGCGTCCCAAATTGACACAGCCTCTGCGTCCCAAATTGACACAGCCTCTGCGTCCCAAATTGACACAGCCTCTGCGTCCCAAATTGACACAGCCTCTGCGTCCCAAATTGACACAGCCTCTGCGTCCCAAATTGACGAGGGGTTATGTGTTCACACCTCCACCTGCACCAACCAACCTCTTCCTCCCCAGACCTCAGCAACCTTTGCGCATAGGAAGCAATATTTAAGAGGAAAAGAAAACAAGACCAGGAGGGAACAGACAGGAAAGATAGAAGATGACAACCCCAACCAATGGTCAGTCACGTAAACATTCAGTAACATGGCCCAAAAGACCACAACAGCTACAAACTCCAACGAAAAGAACATCAGGGTCCTTAATTTTTACAACTCCCAACGATTCATAGTCCCTTCCAACGATTCACAGTCACTTCCAACGATTCACAGTCACTTCCAACGATTCACAGTCACTTCCAACGATTCACAGTCACTTCCAACGATTCACAGTCACTTCCAACGATTCACAGTCACTTCCAACGATTCACAGTCACTTCCAACGATTCACAGTCACTTCCAACGATTCAGAATTTCACTAATTTCAATCATTTAACCTTGTAGTGTACAGCCATCTTCAACAGCTGTTCTTTAGTACATAATTCTAACAGGTCCTCTGATGGAAAGCGAATGAACTTGTGTACATGAGACACCATAGTCATAAGTAAAGTAAATAATCTTGCTCAACCCCTCTGCTGAGCACATCAGACCACAACCAGAGAAATGACAATCACCCTGAGCACCACAGAAGAGAGATGAGATATGGAGCTTCCCCAAACCTACAATAACTCAACCCTAGTCTTCGTGCAGATTTGCGGTGGGAATTTACGCACTGTAGCCCGCTGGCAAGGAAAAAGTCCCCAGCATGCTGGCAAATTCCACCAAGCCACGGATGTGCCCCCGAGACAACTGCTCAGTCCACAGACACCACACAAAAACAACAAACATTTAACCATGCCAAACATGTACAAAAATGAAACACGTCGCTAAGCCTATCAGGGGTAAAAGGCTATAGCTCCAGGTAGCAAGTTCCACTACCCTACACAAATCTCCTACCGAGGTACACAGCCGATTTACTCACCTCCTCAGACTGACTTCCCAACAGAAAGCAGAACAAGAGTTCAGGCTAGGCAGGGCCTGGAAACTAACCATTATCTCTCTCCAATGCAGCCGACAAACCAAGCAACAAAAGCAACCAATACTGGGCCTATCAAACTCAAACACAATATGCAAACCAAACACGTACCTCCACGGTCTCCCAAACCAATAGTTCAAAGATCCTGGACGAGCCCCCACTTGTCACGAACCGGCTCAAAGCCCGTAACAAAGGGAGACAACATGGAGATAAGCAGTAGCAAAATATATATTTATTAACCAAAGCAACTAAGGAAAACATACAATGGTGTGTAATCAGTAGTGTAAGTGAGTGTTTTGCATGAATGTGATTATGCAAGGTGTTGAAAGGTGCCAATGCAAACAAACAATAGGCCACCAAGAACCACAACACAATCTACAAAGGTGTCTGCATGGAGAGAGTCTCCTCCATGAATGTGGAAGAGGTCTATTTATCCTGGGACACACCTGGCCCAGGTGTTTCCCATGTAGCTGACGACCCTCCCCAACTCCGCCCACCGGCATCCTAATAAGGAAACAAGAACAAAGACAGAATACGGCAGACAGAGTGGGAGGGTCGTCACAGATGGGCTATTTACAGATGTGCTATGTTCAGGTGCAATGATCTGTAAGCTGCTCTGACAGCTGATACTTAACGTTAGTGAGGGAGTCTCCAGCTTCAGTGATTTTTGCAGTTCATTCCAGTCATTGGCAGCAGAGAACTGGAAGGAAAGGCGGCCAAAGTAAGAATTGGCTTTGGGGATGACCAGTGAAATATACCTGCTGGAGCGTATGCTACGAGTGGGTGCTGCTATGGTGACCAGTGAGCTGAGATATGGTGGGGCTTTACCTAGCAAAGATTTATAGATGACCTGGAGCCAGTGAGTTTGGCGACGTGTATGAAGCGAGGGCCAGCCAACGAGAGCGTACAGGTCGCAGGGGTGGGTAGAATATGGGGCTTTGGTGACAAAACGGATGGCAGAGTGATAGACTCCATCCAGTTTGCTGAGTAGTGTTGGAGGCTATTTTGTAAATGACATCACCGAAGTCGAGGGTGGGTTTGAGCCCCAGGGTCTCCTGCTTGATGATGAGCTTGGAGGGAACTATGGTGTTGAATGCTGAGCTGTCGTCAATGAACAGCATTCTTACATAGGTATTCCTCTTGTCCAGATGGGATAGGGCAGTGTGCAGTGTGATGGCGAGTGCTTCGTCTGTGGACAGGTTGGGGCGGTAAGCAAACTGAAGTGGGTCTAGGGTGGCCGGTAATGTGGAGGTGACATGATCCTCTCAAAGCAGTAGTCATTTAGTTCAGTTATGTTTGCCTTCTTGGGTGCAGGAACAATGGTGGCCATCTTGAAGCATGCGGGGACAACAGACTTGGATAGGGAGCGATTGAATATGTCCGTAAACACACCAGCCAGCTGGTCTGCACATGCTTTGAGGATGCGGCTAGGGATGCCGTCTGAGCTTGTGTCGCTGGAGCCAGGAGAATCCCAATACCACGGGAATCTGAGGAGACTTGATGAGCAGGAATTGAATACAGGACCACAGAGAATATAATGACTGTATGTTAAACACATCAACTAATAAAGAGTTAGACTACAGCTAGTTCCTCTCTAATATTATATAATATAATGTAATTTGTGCTGTTATATAACAGTCATCATACTATATTTGATTTGATGTGCTATACAGCTGTCATTGATAGCTGGCTAGCTTGATGTTGCTAGCTACCTGTGTTTCCACCTGTCATTGTTAGCTGGCTAGCTTGATGTTGCTAGCTACCTGTATTTCCACCTGTCATTGTTATTTGGCTAGCTTGATGTTGCTAGCTACCTGTATTTACACCTGTCATTGTTAGCTGGCTAGCTTGATGTTGCTAGCTACCTGTATTTCCACCTGTCATTGTTAGCTGGCTAGCTTGATGTTGCTAGCTACCTGTATTTCCACCTGTCATTGTTAGCTGGCTAGCTTGATGTTGTTAGATAGGTGAACATACAGCTGTCATTGTTATCTGGCTAGCTTGATGTTGCTAGCTACCTGTATTTCCACCTGTCATTGTTAGCTGGCTAGCTTGATGTTGCTAGCCACCTGTATTTCCACCTGTCATTGTTAGCTGGCTAGCTTGATGTTGTTAGATAGGTGAACATACAGCTGTCATTGTTAGCTGGCTAGCTTGATGTTGTTAGATAGGTGAACATACAGCTGTCATTGTTAGCTGGCTAGCTTGATGTTGCTAGCTACCTGTATTTCCACCTGTCATTGTTAGCTGGCTAGCTTGATGTTGCTAGCTACCTGTATTTCCACCTGTCATTGTTAGCTGGCTAGCTTGATGTTGTTAGATAGGTGAACATACAGCTGTCATTGTTAGCTGGCTAGCTTGATGTTGCTAGCTACCTGTATTTCCACCTGTCATTGTTAGCTGGCTAGCTTGATGTTGCTAGCTACCTGTATTTCCACCTGTCATTGTTAGCTGGCTAGCTTGATGTTGTTAGATAGGTGAACATACAGCTGTCATTGTTAGCTGGCTAGCTTGATGTTGTTAGATAGGTGAACATACAGCTGTCATTGTTAGCTGGCTAGCTTGATGTTGCTAGCTACCTGTATTTCCACCTGTCATTGTTAGCTGGCTAGCTTGATGTTGCTAGCTACCTGTATTTCCACCTGTCATTGTTAGCTGGCTAGCTTGATGTTGTTAGATAGGTGAACATACAGCTGTCATTGTTAGCTGGCTAGCTTGATGTTGCTAGCTACCTGTATTTTCGTATCAGTATTGGATCAGCCAGCCAGACCAGTCAGCCAGTGCAGACAGGTATCCAGCTAGTCCAACCAGTCAGTCAGTCAGCCAGACAGTCGGTCAGTCAGCCAGACAGTCGGTCAGTCAGCCAGACAGTCGGTCAGACAGTCAGTCAGCCAGGCAATCTGACAGGATATCAGCCCAGCCAGTCAGCCAAACAGACTGACAGCCAGTCCAGCCAGCCTGTCAGTCAGTCAGCCCAGCCAGCCAGCCAGTCAGTCAGTCAGTCAGCCAGCCAGCCACTCAGCTAGACAGCCAGCCAGTGTCCTTATGTGTGTGAGCATGTGATTGACTCTGCAGAGTAGAGCTGCGAGCCAGCCAGCCAGCCAGCCACTGAGCCAGGCAGACCAGCCAGCCAGACCAGTGAGCCCAGTACAGTCCAGTCAGTCCAGCCAGCCAGACCAGTGAGCCCAGTCCAGTCCAGTCAGTACAGTCCAGTCAGCCAGACAGTCCAGCCAGCCACTCAGCCAGCCAGGCAGCCACTCAGCCAGCCAGGCAGCCACTCAGCCAGGCAGCAAGCCAGTCAGCCAGACAGGCACTCAGCCTGTAGTTGAAGGGGTATAGCCCCTTCAACTACATCCCCTGGCAACACACACGCAAACCCCTGTAGATATGGCATTAATTGGTTGAGAGAGGAAAGTCATTATCTCATTATCTCGCAGCCACTCAGCCAGCCAGGCACTCAGCCAGCCAGGCAGCCACTCTGCCAGGCAGCCACTCAGCCAGCCAGCCACTCTGCCAGGCAGCCACTCAGCCAGCCAGCCACTCAGCCAGCCAGGCAGCCACTCAGCCAGGCAGCAAGCCAGTCAGCCAGACAGTCCAGACAGCCACTCAGCCAGCCAGGCACTCAGCCAGCCAGGCACTCAGCCAGCCAGGCAGCCAGGCAGCCAGCCAGGCACTCAGCCAGCCAGGCAGCCACTCAGCCAGCCAGCCAGCCACTCTGCCAGTCAGGCACTCAGCCAGCCAGCCAGCCACTCTGCCAGTCAGGCACTCAGCCAGCCAGCCACTCAGCCAGCCAGCCAGCCACTCTGCCAGCCACTCAGCCAGCCAGCCACTCAGCCAGCCAGCCAGCCACTCAGCCAGCCAGCCACTCAGCCAGCCAGGCAGCCACTCAGCCAGCCAGCCAGCCACTCAGCCAGCCAGCCAGCCACTCAGCCAGCCAGGCACTCAGCCAGCCAGGCAGCCACTCAGCCAGCCAGCCAGCCACTCAGCCAGCCAGCCACTCAGCCAGCCAGGCAGCCACTCAGCCAGCCAGCCACTCTGTCAGTCAGGCACCCATCTCTCTCTCTCTCTCTCTCTCTCTCTCTCCGTCCTCTGTGTTTTCCGCATCACTTACCTAACAGAGCTCATGTGGGTCTCTCTGAGGTCTCAGTGTTTAAAGAAGACTAAAACACCTCTTGCACCACCAAAGTGTCTTTGTACATCACTGAATGCCCCCCCCCCCCTTTATAGCCCCTTCAACTACATCCCCTGGCAACACACACGCAAACCCCTGTAGATATGGCATTAATTGGTTGAGAGAGGAAAGTCATTATCTCAGGTAATTAATACCTTGGGTAGAGAGAGAGGAGAGGAGAGAGGTGTGGAGGACAGAGAGAGGCAGGGAAAGAATCAGAGAGAAACAGACATATATGGAGACAGATATAGAGCGAGCGAGGGAGAGAGAGAAGATGAGAGACAGAGAAAGAGACAGATATATGTACAGCGAGAGAGACGGAGACAGAGAGCGAATCAGAGATAAACAGACAGATATAGAGTGACAGAGAGAGACAGTGTGTGTTTTAATTGGAGGGGCCAGGCCCTCAAAGGCAATCACACACACACACACACACACACACACACACACACACACACACACACACACACACACACACACACACACACACGGAGAGATACCATATTTGAAACTAAAGAACCATACTAATTGGCAGTACACTCTTAGAAGTCACTGCCCCCTCGCATAACTTGAAATATGCAAACACATGGATTAAAAGTTAATTTACATTGTAATTCTTCTGACAGCCACTTCTGGACTTTATTGCAGTTTTACACTTACGACATGACTCTGTTGTTGTGCTGCAGAATTGTGTCTCTTGCATAACAAAGTCAATACATTAGTTTATACTGGATTCTTGTAATTTAGTTCTGTTCCAACATTCCCTCCATCGTGTGCCAAAATCAGCTCTTTTTAAGTCTTGGTTCCAATAGTTTATAAGAGATTGTCAGTTGAATAGGCTGTCTGCAAGGTTTTGTGTATCTTACCAAACATATGAACATCCTTTTCTGACTCAAATCGGATTCCCTCAAGATTGCTCTGAAGTCCTAAACATTTATAATATAAATTTGGTGATGTGAAACGTATAAGATGCATGTACTTGTAAATACCTACATATCCAAAATAGCTTTTTAAAATTTATTTTAACATTTGTTATATTCCCTTGTGGCCCAATTTATCAGTGAATTCTGAAAAGCTATCATTGTTCAATAAGGGGTTGTGTTTTTTTAGGGACGGATATTGGTTCTTATGGATATGTCAGGGTAGCCTAGTGGTTAGAGCATTGGACTAGTAACCGGTAGTTTGCAACTTCAAACCCCCGAGCTGACAAGGTACAAATCTGTCGTTCTGCCCCTGAACAGGCAGTTAACCCACTGTTCCTAGGCTGTCATTGAAAATAAGAATTTGTTCTTAACTGACTTGAAAAAAAGTTTAAAAAAAGTTTCACTTCATTTCATATTGTTAGTGTTCTCCAAACCCCTCCAGGTGTCGCCCATCTTCCCCAGTATCCCCAGTGTATTTATACCTGTGATCTCTGTTTGTCTGTTGCCAGTTCGTTTTGTTTCGTCAAGCCGACCAATGTTTTTCCCTCTGTTTATGTCTCTCGATTGTTCCTGTTTTTTAGTTTTCCAGGTTTTGACCATTCTGCCTGCCCTGACCCTGACCCTGATCCTGACCCTGCCTGCTGTCCTATACATTTGCCCCACCTTTCTGGATAACTGAACCCTTCCTGCTCTTGACCTGTCTTTTGCCCCTGTTGTATTAACAAACTGTTGTTAATTCGAGGTTGTTGTCACTTTCTGACCTTAGTTCTTTCGTTATGTCTTTGTTTTAGTATGGTCAGGGCGTGAGTTGGGGTGGGTTGTCTATGTTCGTTTTTCTATGTTGTGTTTTGTGTTTGGCCTGGTATGGTTCTCAATCAGAGGCAGGTGCCGTTAGTTGTCTCTGATTGAGAATCCTACTTAGGTAGCCTTTTCCCACCTGTGTTTGGTGGGTGATTGTTTTCTGTTGAGTGTTTGTATCTGCACCAGACAGAACTGTTTCGGTTTCGTTTGTTCACTTTGTTGTTTTTTGTTCAGTGTTCTATTACTTTATTAAAAATATGGACACTTACCCCGCTGCGCATTGGTCCTCCTCTTCTACCACCGTCAACGGCCGTTACAGTTGTCTGCATCTGGGTCTTACCTGAAACCTGATACCTGAGGGTAATAAAACTGTGGAAAAGTGTGTGTGTGTAGGTGAAAAAAAGTACAAATAAAACATAAAGGTTTGCTGATGTTCCTTCCGTCTGTCTTCCTCCTCCCTGGGCCTGCTGTTTCAACACAGTACCAAGAACCTGTCTGTCTGCCTGTCTTCTGCTTCTCTCGCACCCTTTACCGTTTGTAGTGTATGAAACTACACAATGTCTTGCGGAAACATGCACAATGTTATTACAATACATTATTTTGATACATTGTAAAAAAAAAAGTCTGTATTTTCCCCAACTCTACCCCAGCCATGTGCAAATTGTGAGGGGGACACAACAAATAAATAGCGGCTAATAGTGGCTCCTTACTTACTCAATCAGTATAGCAAAAATAGAATAAAATGGAAAAGAGAAGCTAGTGTGGAAGGAGAGTCTTCCACTTTGGAAAAATTATACTTCTCAGAATATGAGGATCATGCCTCTGTCAATTTGGAATCTGAAGGTCAGTTGGAAGAAGAGAATGAGATTGATCCTCAGCAAGCCCCAGGGCCAGTCCGTCAGTAGCCAGCCCCAGGACCAGTCCATCAGCAAACAGCCCCAGGACCAGCCCGTCAGCAGCCAGCCCCAGGACCAGCCCGTCAGCAGCCAGCCCCTGGACCAGTCCATCAGCAACCAGCCCCAGGACCAGCCCGTCAGCAGCCAGCCCCAGGACCAGCCCGTCAGCAGCCAGCCCCAGGACCAGCCCGTCAGCAGCCAGCCCCAGGACCAGCCCGTCAGCAGCCAGCCCCAGGACCAGTCCGTCAGCAGCCAGCCCCAGGACCAGCCCGTCAGCAGTCAGCCCCAGGACCAGCCAGTCAGCAACCAGCCCCTGGACCAGTCTGTCAGCAACCAGCCCCAGGACCAGTCCGTCAGCAGCCAGCCCCAGGACCAGCCCGTCAGCAGCCAGCCCCAGGACCAGCCCGTCAGCAGCCAGCCCCAGGACCAGCCCGTCAGCAGCCAGCCCCAGGACCAGCCCGTCAGCAGCCAGCCCCTGGACCAGTCCGTCAGCAGCCAGCCCCAGGACCAGCCCCAGGACCAGTCCGTCAGCAGCCAGCCCTAGGACCAGCCCATCAGCAGTCTGCCCCTGGACCAGTCCATCAGCAGCCAGCCCCAGGACCAGCCCGTCAGCAGCCAGCCCCAGGACCAGTCCGTCAGAAACCACCCCCAGGACCAGTCCGTCAGCAGCCAGCCCCAGGACCAGCCCATCAGTAGCCAGCCCCAGGACCAGTCCGTCAGCAAACAGCCCCAGGACCAGCCCGTCAGCAGCCATCCCCAGGACCAGCCCGTCAGCAGCCATCCCCAGGACCAGCCTGTCAGCAGCCATCCCCAGGACCAGCCCGTCAGCAGCCAGCCCCAGGACCAGCCCGTCAGCAGCCAGCCCCAGGACCAGTCCGTCAGCAATCAGCTAATCAGCAGCCTGCAGGAGGAAAAATATGGATGTAAAATAATTGTGAAATTGAATGGTCTTCTTGCCCAAGGAATGAGCCACCCAACATGGCTGCCAATGTGATGAGGATGCAACCAGGGCTGATGCGGATGGTGGGTACTCATGTTCAGGACATAGAGTCTTCTTTTGAACTGATCATCCCAGACACCATCCAGAAAATCATTCTGAAATGCATTAATTTGGAGGGAAGGTGTGTTTTTGGAGAGAGATGGAAGGAGATGGACCAAACTCATTAACACGCCTACAGTGGGGTTCTTATCCTTGCTGGTGTTTTCAGATCCAATGGGGAATCACAGAATCCCTGTGGGATGCAGAAACTGGCTGAGAACTTTTCTGTGAAAACAACATCTCTGGAAAACTTCAACATTATTTCCTGGATTATCTTCTTCAAAAACCGAGACAAAAGACTAGTTCGGCAGCCAATAGACAAGCTGCAATCAGGTCAGTGCAGAGAGACAAGCTAGCTGTAATCAGGTCAGTGCAGAGAGACAAGCTAGCTGTAATCAGGTCAGTGCAGAGAGACAAGCTAGCTGTAATCAGGTCAGTGCAGAGAGACAAGCTAGCTGTAATCTGGTCAGTGCAGAGAGACAAGCTAGTTGCAATCAGGTCAGTGCAGAGAGACAAGCTAGTTGCAATCAGGTCAGTGCAGAGAGACAAGCTAGCTGCTATCAGGTCAGTGCAGAGAGGCAAGCTAGCTGAAATCAGGTCAGTGCAGAGAGACAAGCTAGCTGCAATCAGGTCAGTGCAGAGAGACAAGCTAGCTGAAATCAGGTCAGTGCAGAGAGACAAGCTAGCTGCAATCAGGTCAGTGCAGAGAGACAAGCTAGCTGTAATCAGGTCAGTGCAGAGAGACAAGCTAGCTGCAATCAGGTCAGTGCAGAGAGGCAAGCTAGCTGAAATCAGATCAGTGCAGAGAGACAAGCTAGCTGCAATCAGATCAGTGTGGGACAAGTGGAGGGACCTCCTTCCCCGTGTTGTACAATCCTGGGCCCAACGTTACTGTTGACGAGCAGCTTATGCCATTTAGGGGCTGCTGTCCCTTCAGGCAGTACATACCGTCTAAACCCGCAAAATATGGAATCAAGATCTGGGCTGCCTGTGATGCTGCTTCACAATATGTGTGAACCTTGTAAGTGTATATAGGGAAGCCTCTAAGAATTCCTCTAAGATTGTCCCTCGTGTCCTACTTGCCAATGAATAGCAAAGATGGGGTACTCATTAGTACGTTACATAGGGAGAATCTGTGGCCAGGAACATCAAAAAACAGAAATCATAATGGATTACAATGCCACAAAAGACGACAAGCTGGTGACTGGCTACAACTGCGAAAGAAGAACCCCACTTCTTCGACATCTTGGACATCTCGGTGTACAAAGCGTTTGTCATCTGGATGATGTTGAACCCAGATTGGAACAGAGGGACGCTCCAGAGGAGACGGCTCTTTCTCGAGGATCTGGGCAAGGCCTTGGTAAGACCTCACATCAAGAGGAGATGTATCTTTCTCGAGGATCTGGGCAAGGCCTTGGTAAGACCTCACATCCAGAGGAGATGTATCTTTCTCGAAGATCTGGGCAAGGCCTTGGTAAGACCTCACATCCAGAGGAGATGTATCTTTCTCGAGGAGATGGGCAGGGCCTTGGTAAGACCTCACATCCAGAGGAGATGTATCTTTCTCGAGGAGATGGGCAAGGCCTTGGTAAGACCTCACATCCAGAGGAGATGTCTCTTTCTCGAGGATCTGGGCAAGGCCTTGGTAAGACCTCACATCCAGAGGAGATGTCTCTTTCTCGAGGATCTGGGCAAGGCCTTGGTAAGACCTCACATCCAGAGGAGATGTCTCTTTCTCGAGGATCTGGGCAAGGCCTTGGTAAGACCTCACATCCAGAGGAGATGTCTCTTTCTCGAGGAGATGGGCAAGGCCTTGGTAAGACCTCAGATCCAGAGGAGATGTCTCTTTCTCGAGGATCTGGGCAAGGCCTTGGTAAGACCTAAAATCCAGAGGAGATGTCTCTTTCTCGAGGAGATGGGCAAGGCCTTGGTAAGACCTCACATCCAGAGGAGATGTCTCTTTCTAGAGGATCTGGGCAAGGCCTTGGTAAGACCTAAAATCCAGAGGAGACGTCTCTTTCTCGAGGATCTGGGCAAGGCCTTGGTAAGACCTCACATCCAGAGGAGATGTCTCTTTCTCGAGGATCTGGGCAAGGCCTTGGTAAGACCTCACATCCAGAGGAGATGTCTCTTTCTCGAGGATCTGGGCAAGGCCTTGGTAAGACCTCACATCCAGAGGAGATGTCTCTTTCTCGAGGATCTGGGCAAGGCCTTGGTAAGACCTCACATCCAGAGGAGATGTATCTTTCTCGAGGATCTGGGCAAGGCCTTGGTAAGACCTCACACCCAGAGGAGATGTATCTTTCTCGAAGATCTGGGCAAGGCCTTGGTAAGACCTCACATCCAGAGGAGATGTATCTTTCTCGAGGAGATGGGCAGGGCCTTGGTAAGACCTCACATCCAGAGGAGATGTATCTTTCTCGAGGAGATGGGCAAGGCCTTGGTAAGACCTCACATCCAGAGGAGATGTCTCTTTCTCGAGGATCTGGGCAAGGCCTTGGTAAGACCTCACATCCAGAGGAGATGTCTCTTTCTCGAGGATCTGGGCAAGGCCTTGGTAAGACCTCACATCCAGAGGAGATGTCTCTTTCTCGAGGATCTGGGCAAGGCCTTGGTAAGACCTCACATCCAGAGGAGATGTCTCTTTCTCGAGGAGATGGGCAAGGCCTTGGTAAGACCTCAGATCCAGAGGAGATGTCTCTTTCTCGAGGATCTGGGCAAGGCCTTGGTAAGACCTAAAATCCAGAGGAGATGTCTCTTTCTCGAGGAGATGGGCAAGGCCTTGGTAAGACCTCACATCCAGAGGAGATGTCTCTTTCTAGAGGATCTGGGCAAGGCCTTGGTAAGACCTAAAATCCAGAGGAGACGTCTCTTTCTCGAGGATCTGGGCAAGGCCTTGGTAAGACCTCACATCCAGAGGAGATGTATCTTTCTCGAGGATCTGGGCAAGGCCTTGGTAAGACCTCACATCCAGAGGAGATGTCTCTTTCTCGAGGATCTGGGCAAGGCCTTGGTAAGACCTCACATCCAGAGGAGATGTCTCTTTCTCGAGGATCTGGGCAAGGCCTTGGTAAGACCTCACATCCAGAGGAGATGTATCTTTCTCGAGGATCTGGGCAAGGCCTTGGTAAGACCTCACATCCAGAGGAGATGTATCTTTCTCGAGGATCTGGGCAAGGCCTTGGTAAGACCTCACATCCAGAGGAGATGTCTCTTTCTCGAGGATCTGGGCAAGGCCTTGGTAAGACCTCACATCCAGAGGAGATGTCTCTTTCTCGAGGATCTGGGCAAGGCCTTGGTAAGACCTCACATCCAGAGGAGATGTATCTTTCTCGAGGATCTGGGCAAGGCCTTGGTAAGACCTCACATCCAGAGGAGATGTATCTTTCTCAAGGATCTGGGCAAGGCCTTGGTAAGACCTCACATCCAGAGGAGATGTCTCTTTCTCGAGGATCTGGGCAAGGCCTTGGTAAGACCTCACATCCAGAGGAGATGTCTCTTTCTCGAGGAGATGAGCAAGGCCTTGGTAAGACCTAAAATCCAGAGGAGACGTCTCTTTCTCGAGGATCTGGGCAAGGCCTTGGTAAGACCTAAAATCCAGAGGAGACGTCTCTTTCTCGAGGATCTGGGCAAGGCCTTGGTAAGACCTAAAATCCAGAGGAGACGTCTCTTTCTCGAGGATCTGGGCAAGGCCTTGGTAAGACCTCACATCCAGAGGAGATGTCTCTTTCTCGAGGATCTGGGCAAGGCATTGGAAAAAAACTCAAATCCAGAGGAGATGTCATATCCCAAGGATCCCAGCTTCTGCAGCCGTCGTGAGGAGGATTCAGGAGGAGGATGCTGGTTCCCCATCCGCTCCGACCCACAGAACCAACAACTCCAATTCAAGAAATAAGTGTGAGTGATGATGTTGCATGTGTGTGTGTGTGTCGGACTCTCCTATCTCGGTCTGCTGTAACTATATATGTGAGTGAGTGAGTGAGATGTTAGTAACACTTCTGAGCTAAGTGTTTTAGTCATTCTAGATTGTAGCCGGCAGCAACAAGAAGAAGCGTTGCGATGTGTGTGGACCCAAGAAGGACAGGAAGACACAGCACACATGTATCAAGTGCAAGGAATACATTTGAAACACACACACACACACACACACATACACACACACACACAGTAAAACTCTGTTCCTCATGTGGTGTGTAGACCGGCGTTAAGTTGTGTTCAACGGGCCGAATTTATCATTTCCATAAAATTCCGACAGTAAAGAAAATTGTCCTTCAATGTGTTCAGTTCAAAGCAATAAACATCAACAGTAATGAAAACCTTGTTTCATTTATATTTGTTCAAGATGACCGTGACGTATTCCACCCATGTCTTGATTATAATTGTAAAGGAATTGCGCATTTATTGATAAATGCGATCTCGTAGAGGTACACGGCAAATATGAACCTTGTATACTGTATACTGTCTATATTAACCATGTATACTGTCTATATTAACCATGTCTACTGTCTATATTAACCATGTATACTGTCTAAATTAACCATGTATACTGTATACTGTCTATATTAACCATGTCTACTGTATACTGTCTATATTAACCATGTATACTGTCTATATTAACCATGTATACTGTCTACTGTCTATATTAACCATGTATACTGTCTATATAAACCATGTATATTGTCGATATTAACCATGTATACTGTCTATATAAACCATGTATACTGTCTATATTAACCATGTATACTGTATACTGACTATATTAACCATGTATACTGTATACTGTCTATATTAACCATGTATACTGTCTATCTTAACCATGTATACTGTCTATATTAACCATGTATACTGGATACTGTCTATATTAACAATGTATACTATATACTGTCTATATTAACCATGTATACTGTCTATATTAACCATGTATACTGTCTATATTAACCATGTATACTGTATACTGTCTATATTAACCATGTATACTGTATACTGTCTATATTAACCATGTATACTGTATACTGTCTATATTAACCATGTATACTGTCTATATTAACCATGTATACTGTATACTGTCTATATTAACCATGTATACTCTATACTGTCTATATTAACCATGTATACTGTCTATATTAACCATGTATACTGTCTATATTAACCATGTATACTGTCTATATTAACCATGTATACTGTCTACTGTCTATATTAACCATGTATACTGTCTATATTAACCATGTATACTGTCTATATTAACCATGTATACTGTCTATATTAACCATGTATACTGTCTATATTAACCATGTCTACTGTATACTGTCTATATTAACCATGTATACTGTCTATATTAACCATGTATACTGTCTATATAAACCATGTATACTGTATACTGTCTATATTAACCATGTATACTGTCTATATTAACCATGTATACTGTCTATATTAACCATGTATACTGTCTACTGTCTATATTAACTACGTATACTATATACTGTCTATATTAACCATGTATACTGTCTATATTAACCATGTATACTGTCTATATTAACCATGTATACTGTCTATATTAACCATGTATACTGTCTACTGTCTATATTAACCATGTATACTGTCTATATTAACCATGTATATTGTCTATATTAACCATGTATACTGTCTACTGTCTATATTAACCACGTATACTGTATACTGTCTATATTAACCATGTATACTGTCTACTGTCTATATTAATCATGTATACTGTATATATTAACCATGTGTACTGTCTATATTAACCATGTATACTGTATACAGTCTATATTAACCATCTATACTGTCTACTGTCTATATTAACCATGTATACTGTCTATGTTAACCATGTATACTGTATACTGTCTATATTAACCATGTATACTGTATACTGTCTATATTAACCATCTATACTGTCTACTGTCTATATTAACCATGTATACTGTCTACTGTCTATATTAACCATGTATACTGTCTACTGTCTATATTAACCATGTATACTGTCTATATTAACCATGTATACTGTCTATATTAACCATGTATACTGTATACTGTCTATATTAACCATGTATACTGTCTATATTAACCATCTATACTGTCTACTGTCTATATTAACCACGTATACTGTATACTGTCTATATTAACCATGTATACTGTCTACTGTCTATATTAATCATGTATACTGTATATATTAACCATGTGTACTGTCTATATTAACCATGTATACTGTATACTGTCTATATATAAACCATCTATACTGTCTACTGTCTATATTAACCATGTATACTGTCTATATTAACCATGTATACTGTATACTGTCTATATTAACCATGTATACTGTCTACTGTCTATATTAACCATGTCTACTGTATACTGTCTATATTAACCATGTATACTGTCTATATTAACCAGGTATACTGGATACTGTCTATATTAACCATGTATACTGTCTATATTAACCATGTATACTGTATACTGTCTATATTAACCATGTCTACTGTATACTGTCTATATTAACCATGTATACTGTCTATATTAACCATGTATACTGTATACTGTCTATATTAACCATGTATACTGGATACTGTCTATATTAACCATGTATACTGTCTATATTAACCATGTATACTGTCTATATTAACCATGTCTACTGTATACTGTCTATATTAACCATGTCTACTGTATACTGTCTATATTAACCATGTATACTGTCTATATTAACCATGTATACTGTATACTGTCTATATTAACCATGTACACTGTATACTGTCTATATTAACCATGTCTACTGTATACTGTCTATATTAACCATGTCTACTGTATACTGTCTATATTAACCATGTATACTGTCTACTGTCTATATTAACCATGTATACTGTCTATATTAACCATGTCTACTGTATACTGTCTATATTAACCATCTATACTGTCTATATTAACCATGTATACTGTCTATATTAACCATGTATACTGTCTATATTAACCATGTATACTGTCTATATTAACCATGTATACTGTCTATATTAACCATGTATACTGTCTACTGTCTATATTAACCATGTCTACTGTCTATATTAACCACGTATACTGTATACTGTCTATATTAACCATGTATACTGTCTACTGTCTATATTAACCACGTATACTGTATACTGTCTATATTAACCATGTATACTGTCTACTGTCTATATTAATCATGTATACTGTATATATTAACCATGTGTACTGTCTATATTAACCATGTATACTGTATACTGTCTATATTAACCATCTATACTGTCTACTGTCTATATTAACCCTGTATACTGTCTATATTAACCATGTATACTGTATACTGTCTATATTAACCATGTATACTGTATACTGTCTATATTAACCATCTATACTGTCTACTGTCTATATTAACCATGTATACTGTCTACTGTCTATATTAACCATGTATACTGTCTACTGTCTATATTAACCATGTATACTGTCTACTGTCTATATTAACCATGTGTACTGTCTATATTAACCATGTATACTGTCTATATTAACCATGTATACTGTCTACTGTCTATATTAACCATGTATACTGTATACTGTCTATATTAACCATGTATACTGTCTATATTAACCATGTATACTGTCTACTGTCTATATTAACCACGTATACTGTATACTGTCTATATTAACCATGTATACTGTCTACTGTCTATATTAATCATGTATACTGTATATATTAACCATGTGTACTGTCTATATTAACCATGTATACTGTCTATATTAACCATGTATACTGTCTACTGTCTATATTAACCATGTATACTGTCTATATTAACCATGTATACTGTCTACTGTCTATATTAACCATGTATACTGTCTATATTAACCATGTATACTGTATACTGTCTATATTAACCATGTATACTCTATACTGTCTATATTAACCATGTATACTGTCTATATTAACCATGTATACTGTCTATATTAACCATGTATACTGTCTACTGTCTATATTAACCATGTCTACTGTATACTGTCTATATTAACCTTGTATACTGTCTATATTAACCATGTATACTGTCTACTGTCTATATTAACCATGTCTACTGTCTATATTAACCATGTATACTGTCTATATTAACCATGTATACTGTATACTGTCTATATTAACCATGTATACTGTATACTGTCTATATTAACCATGTATACTGTATACTGTCTATATTAACCATGTCTAATGTCTATATTAACCATGTATACTGTCTAAATTAACCATGTATACTGTATACTGTCTATATTAACCATGTATACTGTCTATATTAACCATGTATACTGTCTACTGTCTATATTAACCACGTATACTGTATACTGTCTATATTAACCATGTATACTGTCTACTGTCTATATTAACCATGTATACTGTCTATATTAACCATGTATACTGTATACTGTCTATATTAACCATGTATACTCTATACTGTCTATATTAACCATGTATACTGTCTATATTAACCATGTATACTGTCTATATTAACCATGTATACTGTATACTGTCTATATTAACCATGTATACTGTATACTGTCTATATTAACCATGTATACTGTCTACTGTCTATATTAACCATGTCTACTGTATACTGTCTATATTAACCATGTATACTGTCTATATTAACCATGTATACTGTCTACTGTCTATATTAACCATGTCTACTGTCTATATTAACCATGTATACTGTCTATATTAACCATGTATACTGTATATATTAACCATGTATACTGTATACTGTCTATATTAACCATGTATACTGTCTATATTAACCATGTATACTGTCTATATTAACCATGTATACTGTCTATATTAACCATGTATACTGTATACTGTCTATATTAACCATGTATACTGTATACTGTCTATATTAACCATGTATACTGTATATATTAACCATGTATACTGTATACTGTCTATATTAACCATGTCTACTGTCTATATTAACCATGTATACTGTCTATATTAACCATGTATACTGTATACTGTCTATATTAACCATGTATACTATCTATATTAACCATGTATACTGTATACTGTCTATATTAACCATGTATACTGTCTACTGTCTATATTAACCATGTCTACTGTATATATTAACCATGTATACTGTCTATATTAACCTTGTATCCTGTCTATATTAACCATGTATACTGTCTATATTAACCATGTATACTGTCTATATTAACCATGTATACTGTCTATATTAACCATGTATTAACCAACCCGGTTCCGGTTGGAGCGAGCGGTCGAGCGGTCGCATCTACACTTCGGTCCGCAGGTAGTATAACTTTTCATTACATTTCGTTATAGTACAACGGTTTGATTTGTCTAATCTAAGCAATTTCTTCTTAGCCAGCTACATAGCCGTCTTTGTATCAACGACAATTGCATAATTATCGTATTTCGTCGTCCTAACGTATCTGCCCAGCAGCTAGCTAAGCAGCTAGCTAACATCCACTGTCCACTAGCACTGTAGAAACTATTACACTCAACTGAACGACTCGATTAGCGTAGTGTCAGCTAGCTACATAGTTGTCTTCGCTGTCTTCGTATCCAAGATAATTGTGCAGTTTAGAGTGTGTAGACTTAGAGTGATTATCTTAATTTACCGAGGTTAGCTAGCCAGCTATTTGTCGTCCTTAACGTAGGAAATGCTGCTAGCTAGCTAGCCAACAGCTAGCCAACCTCTACCGAATTGAACTCCAACTACCCGGTCAACATTCCGCGTCGCTCCACAGGTAGTATCACATTTTCATTTCACTTCATTACAGTACAACGGTTTGATTTGTTTGATCGTAGCTAGCCAGCTACATAGCCGTCTTTGTATCTAAGACAATTGTGTAGTCTAGAGCGATTTTCTAGGTTAGCTGGCCAGCTATTGTCGTTCTTCTAACGTAGCTAGCCAGCTAGCCCCCGAATAGCAGCACTGTAGTAACTATTACAGTACAACGGTTTGTTTTGTTTGATCGTAGCTAGCTAGCTACATAGCCGTCTTTGTATCTAAGACAATTGTGTAGCCTAGAGCGATTTTCTAGGTTAGCTAGCCAGCTATTGTCGTTCTTTTAAAGTAACGTAACGCAATTAACCTGCTAGCTAGCCAGCTAGCCCCCGAATAGCAGCACTGTAGAAACTATTACACTCGACGGAACGACTTGATTAGTGTAGTGTCAACATCGCAGCCACTACCAGCTAGCCTACTCCAGCAGTACTGTATCATTTCAATCATTTTAGTCAATAAGATTCTTGCTACGTAAGCTTAACTTTCTGAACATTCGAGACGTGTAGTCCACTTGTCATTCCAATCTCCTTTGCATTAGCGTAGCCTCTTCTGTACCCTGTTAACTATGTGTCTATCTATCCCTGTTCTCTCCTCTCTGCACAGACCATACAAACGCTCCACACCGCGTGGCCGCGGCCACCCTAATCTGGTGGTCCCAGCGCGCACGACCCACGTGGAGTTCCTGGTCTCCGGTAGCCTCTGGAACTGCCGATCTGCGGCCAACAAGGCAGAGTTCATCTCAGCCTATGCCTCCCTCCAGTCCCTCGACTTCCTGGCACTGACGGAAACATGGATCACCACAGATAACACTGCTACTCCTACTGCTCTCTCTTCGTCCGCCCACGTGTTCTCGCACACCCCGAGAGCTTCTGGTCAGCGGGGTGGTGGCACCGGGATCCTCATCTCTCCCAAGTGGTCATTCTCTCTCTCTCCCCTTACCCATCTATCTATCGCCTCCTTTGAATTCCATGCTGTCACAGTTACCAGCCCTTTCAAGCTTAACATCCTTATCATTTATCGCCCTCCAGGTTCCCTCGGAGAGTTCATCAATGAGCTTGATGCCTTGATAAGCTCCTTTCCTGAGGACGGCTCACCTCTCACAGTCCTGGGCGACTTTAACCTCCCCACGTCTACCTTTGACTCATTCCTCTCTGCCTCCTTCTTTCCACTCCTCTCCTCTTTTGACCTCACCCTCTCACCTTCCCCCCTACTCACAAGGCAGGCAATACGCTCGACCTCATCTTTACTAGATGCTGTTCTTCCACTAACCTCACTGCAACTCCCCTCCAAGTCTCCGACCACTACCTTGTATCCTTTTCCCTCTCGCTCTCATCCAACACTTCCCACACTGCCCCTACTCGGATGGTATCGCGCCGTCCCAACCTTCGCTCTCTCTCCCCCGCTACTCTTTCCTCTTCCATCCTATCATCTCTTCCCTCTGCTCATACCTTCTCCAACCTTTCTCCTGATTCTGCCTCCTCAACCCTCCTCTCTTCCCTTTCTGCATCCTTTGACTCTCTATGTCCCCTATCCTCCAGGCCGGCTCGGTCCTCCCCTCCCGCTCCGTGGCTCGATGACTCATTGCGAGCTCACAGAACAGAGCTCCGGGCAGCCGAGCGGAAATGGAGGAAAACTCGCCTCCCTGCGGACCTGGCATCCTTTCACTCCCTCCTCTCTACATTTTCCTCCTCTGTCTCTGCTGCTAAAGCCACTTTCTACCACTCTAAATTCCAAGCATCTGCCTCTAACCCTAGGAAGCTCTTTGCCACCTTCTCCTCCCTCCTGAATCCTCCTCCCCCTCCCCCCTCCTCCCTCTCTGCAGATGACTTCGTCAACCATTTTGAAAAGAAGGTCGACGACATCCGATCCTCGTTTGCTAAGTCAAACGACACCGCTGGTTCTGCTCACACTGCCCTACCCTGTGCTCTGACCTCTTTCTCCCCTCTCTCTCCAGATGAAATCTCGCTTCTTGTGACGGCCGGCCGCCCAACAACCTGCCCGCTCGACCCTATCCCCTCCTCTCTTCTCCAGACCATTTCCGGGGACCTTCTCCCTTACCTCACCTCGCTCATCAACTCATCCCTGACCGCTGGCTACGTCCCTTCCGTCTTCAAGAGAGCGAGAGTTGCACCCCTTCTGAAAAAACCTACACTCGATCCCTCCGATGTCAACAACTACAGACCAGTATCCCTTCTTTCTTTTCTCTCCAAAACTCTTGAACGTGCCGTCCTTGGCCAGCTTTCCCGCTATCTCTCTCAGAATGACCTTCTTGATCCAAATCAGTCAGGTTTCAAGACTAGTCATTCAACTGAGACTGCTCTTCTCTGCATCACGGAGGCGCTCCGCACTGCTAAAGCTAACTCTCTCTCCTCTGCTCTCATCCTTCTAGACCTATCGGCTGCCTTCGATACTGTGAACCATCAGATCCTCCTCTCCACCCTCTCCGAGTTGGGCATCTCCGGCGCGGCCCACGCTTGGATTGCGTCCTACCTGACAGGTCGCTCCTACCAGGTGGCGTGGCGAGAATCTGTCTCCTCGCCACGCGCTCTCACCACTGGTGTCCCCCAGGGCTCTGTTCTAGGCCCTCTCCTATTCTCGCTATACACCAAGTCACTTGGCTCTGTCATAACCTCACATGGTCTCTCCTATCATTGCTATGCAGACGACACACAATTAATCTTCTCCTTTCCCCTTCTGATGACCAGGTGGCGAATCGCATCTCTGCATGTCTGGCAGACATATCAGTGTGGATGACGGATCACCACCTCAAGCTGAACCTCGGCAAGACGGAGCTGCTCTTCCTCCCGGGGAAGGACTGCCCGTTCCATGATCTCGCCATCACGGTTGACAACTCCATTGTGTCCTCCTCCCAGAGCGCTATGAACCTTGGCGTGATCCTGGACAACACCCTGTCGTTCTCAACCAACATCATGGCGGTGGCCCGTTCCTGTAGGTTCATGCTCTACAACATCCGCAGAGTACGACCCTGCCTCACACAGGAAGCGGCGCAGGTCCTAATCCAGGCACTTGTCATCTCCCGTCTGGATTACTGCAACTCGCTGTTGGCTGGGCTCCCTGCCTGTGCCATTAAACCCCTACAACTCATCCAGAACGCCGCAGCCCGTCTGGTGTTCAACCTTCCCAAGTTCTCTCACGTCACCCCGCTCCTCCGCTCTCTCCACTGGCTTCCAGTTGAAGCTCGCATCCGCTACAAGACCATGGTGCTTGCCTACGGAGCTGTGAGGGGAACGGCACCGCAGTACCTCCAGGCTCTGATCAGGCCCTACACCCAAGCAAGGGCACTGCGTTCATCCACCTCTGGCCTGCTCGCCTCCCTACCATTGAGGAAGTACAGTTCCCGCTCAGCCCAGTCAAAACTGTTCGCTGCTCTGGCCCACCAATGGTGGAACAAACTCCCTCACGACGCCAGGACAGCGGAGTCAATCACCACCTTCCGGAGACACCTGAAACCCCACCTCTTCAAGGAATACCTAGGATAGGATAAGTAATCCTTCTCACCCCCCCCCTTAATGATTTAGATGCACTATTGTAAAGTGGCTGTTCCACTGGATGTCAGAAGGTGAATTCACCAATTTGTAAGTCGCTCTGGATAAGAGCGTCTGCTAAATGACTTAAATGTAAATGTAAATGTATCCTGTCTATATTAACCATGTATCCTGTCTATATTAACCATGTATACTGTCTATATTAACCATGTATACTGTCTATATTAACCATGTCTACTGTCTACATTAACCACGTATACTGTATACTGTCTATATTAACCATGTATACTGTCTACTGTCTATATTAACCACGTATACTGTATACTGTCTATATTAACCATGTATACTGTCTACTGTCTATATTAATCATGTATACTGCATATATTAACCATGTGTACTGTCTATATTAACCATGTATACTGTATACTGTCTATATTAACCATCTATACTGTCTACTGTCTATATTAACCATGTATACTGTCTATATTAACCATGTATACTGTATACTGTCTATATTAACCATGTATACTGTATACTGTCTATATTAACCATGTATACTGTCTACTGTCTATATTAACCATGTATACTGTCTACTGTCTATATTAACCATGTATACTGTCTACTGTCTATATTAACCATGTGTACTGTCTATATTAACCATGTATACTGTCTATATTAACCATGTATACTGTCTATATTAACCATGTATACTGTCTACTGTCTATATTAACCACGTATACTGTATACTGTCTATATTAACCATGTATACTGTCTACTGTCTATATTAATCATGTATAACGTATATATTAACCATGTGTACTGTCTATATTAACCATGTATACTGTCTATATTAACCATGTATACTGTCTACTGTCTATATTAACCATGTATACTGTCTATATTAACCATGTATACTGTCTACTGTCTATATTAACCATGTATACTGTCTATATTAACCATGTATACTGTATACTGTCTATATTAACCATGTATACTGTCTACTGTCTATATTAACCATGTATACTGTCTATATTAACCATGTATACTGTATACTGTCTATATTAACCATGTATACAGTATATATTAACCATGTGTACTGTCTATATTAACCATGTATACTGTCTATATTAACCATGTATACTGTCTACTGTCTATATTAACCATGTATACTGTCTATATTAACCATGTATACTGTATACTGTCTATATTAACCATGTATACTCTATACTGTCTATATTAACCATGTATACTGTCTATATTAACCATGTATACTGTCTATAATAACCATGTATACTGTCTACTGTCTATATTAACCATGTCTACTGTATACTGTCTATATTAACCATGTATACTGTCTATATTAACCATGTATACTGTCTACTGTCTATATTAACCATGTCTACTGTCTATATTAACCGTGTATACTGTCTATATTAACCATGTATACTGTATATATTAACCATGTATACTGTATACTGTCTATATTAACCATGTATACTGTCTATATTAACCATGTATACTGTCTATATTAACCATGTATACTGTCTATATTAACCATGTATACTGTATACTGTCTATATTAACCATGTATACTGTATACTGTCTATATTAACCATGTATACTGTATATATTAACCATGTATACTGTATACTGTCTATATTAACCATGTCTACTGTCTATATTAACCATGTATACTGTCTATATTAACCATGTATACTGTCTATATTAACCATGTATACTATCTATATTAACCATGTATACTGTATACTGTCTATATTAACCATGTATACTGTCTACTGTCTATATTAACCATGTCTACTGTATATATTAACCATGTATACTGTCTATATTAACCTTGTATCCTGTCTATATTAACCATGTATACTGTCTATATTAACCATGTATACTGTCTATATTAACCATGTATACTGTCTATATTAACCATGTATCCTGTCTATATTAACCATGTATCCTGTCTATATTAACCATGTATCCTGTCTATATTAACCATGTCTACTGTCTATATTAACCACGTATACTGTATACTGTCTATATTAACCATGTATACTGTCTACTGTCTATATTAACCACGTATACTGTATACTGTCTATATTAACCATGTATACTGTCTACTGTCTATATTAATCATGTATACTGTATATATTAACCATGTGTACTGTCTATATTAACCATGTATACTGTATACTGTCTATATTAACCATCTATACTGTCTACTGTCTATATTAACCATGTATACTGTCTATATTAACCATGTATACTGTATACTGTCTATATTAACCATGTATACTGTATACTGTCTATATTAACCATGTATACTGTCTACTGTCTATATTAACCATGTATACTGTCTACTGTCTATATTAACCATGTATACTGTCTACTGTCTATATTAACCATGTGTACTGTCTATATTAACCATGTATACTGTCTATATTAACCATGTATACTGTCTATATTAACCATGTATACTGTCTACTGTCTATATTAACCACGTATACTGTATACTGTCTATATTAACCATGTATACTGTCTACTGTCTATATTAATCATGTATACTGTATATATTAACCATGTGTACTGTCTATATTAACCATGTATACTGTCTATATTAACCATGTATACTGTCTACTGTCTATATTAACCACGTATACTGTATACTGTCTATATTAACCATGTATACTGTCTACTGTCTATATTAACCATGTATACTGTCTATATTATACATGTATACTGTCTACTGTCTATATTAACCATGTATACTGTCTATATTAACCATGTATACTGTATACTGTCTATATTAACCATGTATACTCTATACTGTCTATATTAACCATGTATACTGTCTATATTAACCATGTATACTGTCTATATTAACCATGTATACTGTCTACTGTCTATATTAACCATGTCTACTGTATACTGTCTATATTAACCATGTATACTGTCTATATTAACCATGTATACTGTCTACTGTCTATATTAACCATGTCTACTGTCTATATTAACAATGTGTACTGTCTATATTAACCATGTATACTGTATACTGTCTATATTAACCATGTATACTGTATACTGTCTATATTAACCATGTCTAATGTCTATATTAACCATGTATACTGTCTATATTAACCATGTATACTGTATACTGTCTATATTAACCATGTATACTGTCTATATTAACCATGTATACTGTCTACTGTCTATATTAACCACGTATACTGTATACTGTCTATATTAACCATGTATACTGTCTACTGTCTATATTAATCATGTATACTGTATATATTAACCATGTGTACTGTCTATATTAACCATGTATACTGTCTATATTAACCATGTATACTGTCTACTGTCTATATTAACCATGTATACTGTCTACTGTCTATATTAACCATGTCTACTGTATATATTAACCATGTATACTGTCTATATTAACCTTGTATCCTGTCTATATTAACCATGTATACTGTCTATATTAACCATGTATACTGTCTATATTAACAATGTATACTGTCTATATTAACCATGTATCCTGTCTATATTAACCATGTATCCTGTCTATATTAACCATGTATACTGTCTACTGTCTATATTAACCATGTATACTGTATACTGTCTATATGAACCTTGTATACTGTATACTGTCTATATTAACCATGTATACTGTCTATATTAACCATGTCTACTGTCTATATTAACCATGTATACTGTCTACTGTCTATATTAACCACGTATACTGTATACTGTCTATATTAACCATGTATACTGTCTACTGTCTATATTAATCATGTATACTGTCTATATTAACCATGTATACTGTCTATATTAACCATGTATACTGTATACTGTCTATATTAACCATGTATACTGTATACTGTCTATATTAACCATGTATACTGTCTACTGTCTATATTAACCATGTATACTGTCTGTCTATATTAACCATGTATACTGTCTACTGTCTATATTAACCATGTGTACTGTCTATATTAACCATGTATACTGTCTATATTAACCATGTATACTGTCTATATTAACCATGTATACTGTCTACTGTCTATATTAACCACGTATACTGTATACTGTCTATATTAACCATGTATACTGTCTACTGTCTATATTAATCATGTATACTGTATATATTAACCATGTGTACTGTCTATATTAACCATGTATACTGTCTATATTAACCATGTATACTGTCTACTGTCTATATTAACCATGTATAATGTCTATATTAACCATGTATACTGTCTACTGTCTATATTAACCATGTATACTGTCTATATTAACCATGTATACTGTATACTGTCTATATTAACCATGTATACTCTATACTGTCTATATTAACCATGTATACTGTCTATATTAACCATGTATACTGTCTATATTAACCATGTATACTGTCTACTGTCTATATTAACCATGTCTACTGTATACTGTCTATATTAACCATGTATACTGTCTATATTAACCATGTATACTGTCTACTGTCTATATTAACCATGTCTACTGTCTATATTAACAATGTATACTGTCTATATTAACCATGTATACTGTATACTGTCTATATTAACCATGTATACTGTATACTGTCTATATTAACCATGTATACTGTATACTGTCTATATTAACCATGTCTAATGTCTATATTAACCATGTATACTGTCTATATTAACCATGTATACTGTATACTGTCTATATTAACCATGTATACTGTCTACTGTCTATATTAACCATGTGTACTGTCTATATTAACCATGTATACTGTCTATATTAACCATGTATACTGTCTATATTAACCATGTATACTGTCTACTGTCTATATTAACCACGTATACTGTATACTGTCTATATTAACCATGTATACTGTCTACTGTCTATATTAATCATGTATACTGTATATATTAACCATGTGTACTGTCTATATTAACCATGTATACTGTCTATATTAACCATGTATACTGTCTACTGTCTATATTATCCATGTATACTGTCTATATTAACCATGTATACTGTATACTGTCTATATTAACCATGTATACTCTATATTGTCTATATTAACCATGTATACTGTCTATATTAACCATGTATACTGTCTATATTAATCATGTATACTGTCTACTGTCTATATTAACCATGTCTACTGTATACTGTCTATATTAACCATGTATACTGTCTATATTAACCATGTATACTGTCTACTGTCTATATTAACCATGTCTACTGTCTATATTAACCATGTATACTGTCTATATTAACCATGTATACTGTATATATTAACCATGTATACTGTATACTGTCTATATTAACCATGTATACTGTCTATATTAACCATGTATACTGTCTATATTAACCATGTATACTGTCTATATTAACCATGTATACTGTATACTGTCTATATTAACCATGTATACTGTATACTGTCTATATTAACCATGTATACTGTATACTGTCTATATTAACCATGTCTACTGTCTATATTAACCATGTATACTGTCTATATTAACCATGTATACTGTATACTGTCTATATTAACCATGTATACTATCTATATTAACCATGTATACTGTATACTGTCTATATTAACCATGTATACTGTCTACTGTCTATATTAACCATGTATACTGTCTACTGTCTATATTAACCATGTATACTGTCTATATTAACCATGTATACTGTCTATATTAACCATGTATACTGTCTATATTAACCATGTATACTGTCTATATTAACCATGTATACTGTCTATATTAACCATGTATACTGTCTATATTAACCATGTATACTGTCTATATTAACCATGTATACTGTATACTGTCTATATTAACCATGTATACTGTCTACTGTCTATATTAACCATGTATACTGTCTATATTAACCATGTATACTGTCTATATTAACCATGTATACTGTCTATATTAACCATGTATACTGTATACTGTCTATATTAACCATGTATACTGTCTACTGTCTATATTAACCATGTATACTGTCTATATTAACCATGTATACTGTCTACTGTCTATATTAACCATGTATACTGTCTATATTAACCATGTATACTGTATACTGTCTATATTAACCATGTATACTGTCTACTGTCTATATTAACCATGTATACTGTCTACTGTCTATATTAACCATGTATCCTGTCTATATTAACCATGTATACTGTCTATATTAACCATGTATACTGTCTATATTAACCATGTATACTGTATACTGTCTATATTAACCGTGTATACTGTCTATATTAACCATGTATAGTGTCTATATTAACCATGTATACTGTCTATATTAACCATGTATTAACCATGTATACTGTCTATATTAACCATGTATACTGTCTATATTAACCATGTATACTGTCTATATTAACCATGTATACTGTCTATATTTACCATGTATACTGTATACTGTCTATATTAACCATGTCTACTGTATACTGTCTAGATTAACCATGTCTACTGTCTATATTAACCATGTATACTGTCTATATTAACCATGTATACTGTATACTGTCTATATTAACCATCTATACTGTCTATATTAACCATGTATACTGTATACTGTCTACATTAACCATGTATACTGTCTATATTAACAATGTATACTGTCTACTGTCTATATTAACCATCTATACTGTCTATATTAACCATGTATACTGTATACTGTATACTGTCTATATTAACCATGTCTACTGTATACTGTCTATATTAACCATGTCTACTGTCTATATTAACCATGTATACTGTCTATATTAACCATGTATACTGTATAATGTCTATATTAACCATGTACACTGTCTATATTAACAATGTATACTGTATACTGTCTACATTAACCATGTATACTGTATACTGTCTATATTAACCATGTATACTATATACTGTCTATATTAACCATGTATAGTGTCTATATTAACCATGTATAGTGTCTATATTAACCATGTATACGGTATACTGTCTATATTAACCATGTATACTGTATACTGTCTATATTAACCATGTATACTATATACTGTCTATATTAACCATGTATACTATATACTGTCTATATTAACCATGTATACTATATACTGTCTATATTAACCATGTATACTATATACTATCTATATTAACCATGTATACTGTATACTGTCTATATTAACCATGTCTACTGTATACTGTCTATATTAACCATGTATACTGTCTATATTAACCATGTATACTGTATACTGTCTATATTAACCATGTCTACTGTCTATATTAACCATGTATACTGTATACTGTCTATATTAACCATGTATACTGTATACTGTCTATATTAACCATGTATACTGTCTATATTAACCATGTATACTGTCTATATTAACCATGTATACTGTCTAAATTAACCATGTATACTGTATACTGTCTATATTAACCATGTATACTGTCTATATTAACCATGTATACTGTCTATATTAACCATGTATACTGGATACTGTCTATATTAACCATGTATACTGTCTATATTAACCATGTATACTGTATACTGTCTATATTAACCATGTATACTGTCTATATTAACCATGTATACTGTCTATATTAACCATGTATACTGTATACTGTCTATATTAACCATGTATACTATATACTGTCTATATTAACCATGTATACTGTATACTGTCTATATTAACCATGTATACTATATACTGTCTATATTAACCATGTATACTGTCTATATTAACCATGTATACTGTATACTGTCTATATTAACCATGTACACTGTCTATATTAACCATGTATACTGTATACTGTCTATATTAACCATGTATACTGTATACTGTCTATATTAACCATGTATACTATATACTGTCTATATTAACCATGTATAGTGTCTATATTAACCATGTATAATGTATACTATCTATATTAACCATGTATACTGTATACTGTCTATATTAACCATGTATACTATATACTGTCTATATTAACCATGTATAGTGTCTATATTAACCATGTATACTGTATACTGTCTATATTAACCATGCATACTGTCTATATTAACCATGTATACTGTCTACTGTCTATATTAACCATGTATACTGTCTACTGTCTATATTAACCATGTATACTGTCTATATTAACCATATATACTGTCTATATTAACCATGTATACTGTATACTGTCTATATTAACCATGTATACTGTCTATATTAACCATGTATACTGTCTAGATTAACCATGTACAGTTGAAGTCGGAAGTTTAAATACACTTAGGTTGGAATCATTAAACCTAGTTTTTCAACCACTCCGACATTTTTTTGTTTTAACAAACTATAGTTTTGGCAAGTCGGTTACGACATCTACTTTGTGCATGACACAAGACATTTTTCCAACAATTGTTTACAGTCAGATTATTTCACTTATAATTCACTGTATCACAATTGCAGTGTCATAAGTTTACATACACTAAGTTGACTGTGCCTTTAAACAGTTTTGAAAATGACTGTTTTCTGTTTGGCTAATTAAGATAATTTGAGTCAATTTGAGGTGTACCTGTGTAAGTATTTCAAGGCCTACCTTCAAACTCAGTGCCTCTTTGCTTGACATCATGGGAAAATCAAAATAAATCAGACATGACCTCAGAAAAAAATTGTAGACCTTCACAAGTCTGATTCATCCTTGGGAGCAATTTCCAAATGCCTGAAGGTACCACGTTCATCTGTACAAACAAGAGGACGCAAGTATAAACGCAATGGGACCACTCAGCCGTCATACCGCTCAGGAAGGAGACACGTTCTGTCTCCTAGAGATGAACAAGCTTTGGTGCGAAAAGTGCAAATCAATCCCAGAACAACAGCAAATGACCTTGTGAAGATGCTGGAGGAAACAGGTACAAAAGTATCTATATCCACAGTAAAACGAGTCCTATATCGACATAACCTGAAAGGCTGCTCACTGCTCCAGAACCGCCATAAAAAAAGCCAGACTACGGTTTGTTACTGCACATGGGGACAAAAGATTGTACTTTTTGGAGAAATGTCCTCTGGTCTGATGAAACAAAAATAGAACTGTTTGGCCATAATGACCATTGTTATGTTTGGAGGAAAAAGGGGGATGCTCGCAAGCCAAAGAACACCATCCCAACTGTGAAGCACGGGGGTGGCAGCATCATGTTGTGGGGGTGTTTTGCTGCAGGATGGACTGGTGCACTTCACAAAATTGATGGCATTATAAGGAATTAAAATTATGTGGATATATTGAAGCAACATGTCAAGACATCAGTCAGGAAGTGAAAGCTTGGTCTTCCAAATGGACAATGACCCCAAGCATACTTCCAAAGTTTTGTCAAGTCAAGGTATTGGAGTGGCCATCACAAAGCCCTGACCTCAATCCTATAGAAATGTTGTGGGCAGATCGGAAAAAAGTGTGTGCGAGCAAGGAGTACTACAAACCTGACTCAGTTTCACCAGCTCTGTCAGGAGGAATGGGCCAGAATTCACCCAACTTATTGTGGGAAGCTTGTGGAAGGCTACCCGAAATGTTTGACTCAAGTTAATCAATTTAAAGGCAATGCTACCAAATACTAATTGAGTGTATGTAAACTTCTGACCCACTTGAAATGTGATGAAATAAATAAAAGCTCAAATAAATCATTATCTCTACTATTATTCAGACATTTCACATTCTTAAAATAAAGTGTTGACCTAAAACAGGTAATTTTTACGAGGATTAAATGTCAGGAATTGTGAAAAACTGAGTTTAAATGTATTTGGCTAAGGTGTATGTAAACTTCAGACAACTGTACCCCTTTGCTGTGAAGTCCCTAAATGGAGGGCATTTATCAGAGCGACAACAAAGAAACCAAAAAATAATCTTGAAGGAGCTGCAAAGCTTCACAGCAGAGATTCGAGTATCTGTACATAGGACCACTTTAAGCCGTACAGAGAGCTGATCTTTACAGAAGAGTCTCCAGAAAAAAAGCCATTGCTTAAAGAAAAAAATAAGCAAACACGTTTGGTGTTCGCCAAAAAGCATGTGTGAGACTCCCCAAACATATGGAAGAAGGTACTCTGGTCAGATGAGACTAAAATTGAGCTTTTTGGCCATCAAGGAAAATGCTATGTCTGGAACAAACCCAACATCTCCCATCACCAGAGTACACCATCCCCACAGTGAAGCATGGTGGTGGCAGCATAATGCTGTGGGGATGTTTTTCATCTGCAGGGACTGGGACACTGGTCAGAATTGAAGGAATGATGGATGGCACAAAATACAGGGAAATTCTTGAGGGAAACCTGTTTCAGTCTTACAACCTGGAATTAAAATAGATTTTTAGGGAATTATTTGATTTACACAACATGCCTACCACTTTGAAGATGCAAAATATGTTTTATTGTGATACAAACTAGAAATAAGACACAAAAAAAACAGAAAACATGAGCGTGCACAACTATTCATCCCCCCCAAAATCTATACTATATAGGAAAATGCCAAAAGGGGTGAATGCTTTCACAAGCCACTGTATATAGCATGATGCAGCCACCACTATTATTGAAATTGTGGATAGTGGTACTCAGTCATGTGGTACTCATTGAATTTGACTTTATATGTGATATTGGATTTGCACCAAACATAGCACTTTGTATTCAGGACAAAAAAGTGACTTGCAATGCCACATTTTTTGGCAAATCCAAGACAATACATGACTGAGAACCACTCTTGATTTTTCCAAGCATAATGGTGGCTGCATCATGTTATGGGCATTGTTCCCTCAAATACGTTTTGTATCGCTGAGCAAATTTCAGTTCTACTTGAACCTTGTGAAATTTCTGTGCAACTTCCGGCGCGTGTTTACTGTGAACACGGAGGCTGTACCCACTTTAAGTTACAGTTTTAACAGTAGTCAAGTAGGCTACTGTGGCTATTTGATCATAATGAAGGCCTACCAGAGCGGCCTACCGTCAAAAACAATGGAGAAAATGCATCCCATAACATTTTAACATGGGAGTAAATCATTCATTCCACAGCAGCAGCCAATGTGTGGTGTTCACTGTAGGCCTACATTCCATGAGACTAAAAAATAAAACATGCAGGACCCGACATTAACCTGTTTATCTACTTGTCTTACAGACAAGAAAGGGACTGAACATGTTGCTGTGTTGTTTGATGCTAGAACCCATTTTACAAAATAAAGAGTTGAGG
>NC_088219.1:2987054-3102054 GCF_036934945.1 Oncorhynchus masou masou
GTGTCTGTGTGTGTGTGTGTGTGTGTGTGTGTGTGTGTAGTTGCGTGTGTGTGAGTAGGTGAGTTTGTGAGTTGGTGTGTGTGATGTGTGTGTGTGTGTACTAAGAGCTGTCCAAAGCAGCTGCTTCTGGGCTCTCTCACACAGGTGCCACTGTCCCACCAAAGGGCACACAATGCATTGTGGGAGAATGACCCTTCAGTAGAGCAGAGTGGAGTGTCGCCAGTACCCTGGATCTCTTCCTGGTAGGACACCTCTTTTGAAAGAGGACGCTTTTCTCTGTGACACTGCTGGGGGGGGGACGCTTTTCTCTGTGACACTGCTGGGGGGGGACGCTTTTCTCTGTGACACTCTGCTGGTCCAGATGGGGGCGAGGGTGTTATGGATGGCTGACATTTACAGTGGCCCTCCTTCCTGTACATATTAATGAAGCGTGCTGTTTTTGAAAACCCCCATAAAATATGCTACTTGATCGCTGTGTGTGTGTGTGTGTGTGTGTGTGTGTGTGTGTGTGTGTGTGTGTGTGTGTGTGTGTGTGTGTGTGTGTGTGTGTGTGTGTGTGTGTGTGTGAGAGAGAGAGAGAGCATTTGGATAGCAGAGACAGCGAATAATAAAAACCTTTATTTTCAGTCCATCTTTTATGTAGACTCAACATCAATACTACACTGTCTTTCATCGTTAAACTGACTGTCATCGGTGTTTCAGTCTTTCATCGTTAAACTGACTGTCATCTGTGTTTCAGTATTTCATCGTTAAACTGACTGTCATCTGTGTTTCAGTATTTCATCGTTAAACTGACTGTCATCTGTATTTCAGATCATTTATCATAACATGAGGCAAAGGGCAGGTCGAGGACAGGCAGAGGTTCGTAATCAGGTCAGATTCAGGCAGGTACAGGAGGCAGGCAGGTACAGGAGGCAGGCAGGTACGGGGCGACGGTCAGGGCAGAATGATCAGAACCGGGAAAACTAGGAAACAAACACTTGAGAAACAGGAAAACGGGAAAGCAGGCTGGTAAGACCTGACAAGACAAGACGATCTATCAACAGACAAACAGAGAACACAGGTATAAATACACAGGGGATACTGGGGAAGATGGGTGACACCTGGAGGGGGGTGGAGACAAGCACAAAGACAAGTGGAACAGATCAGCGTGTCACAATCAGAGTGTTTCAGTCTTTCATCTTTTCATCATAATTTTGTATATTTACTGCTATTCCTCTATGTCACACACACACACATGCACACGCACATGCACAAACCTTAAGTGTGTGGGTCGTTGTATGTCCATCCAGGGAAAAGCAGTGTAAATGTGTCTAATTAGCTGTCTGAGGGGCTGCAGAAAAGCTCTCACTCAGCGACTCATCTCACTTTTAAAGTCCTTACAGCACGAATAACAGTTCATTTGTAGTCTGCAATATATAATATTTATAATATATATATATAATATTATACTAAAACATAATCATTTAAAACCTTCCTTACATTTGTATAAGATCACGTAGAAATAATTGGGATCAAATGTCCAAAAATGTAAATAAAAAAACTTGGGAGCTGAACTCCTGGTGTTTTAATTAACTGTCTTTTCTGTCCCACAGTGCAAAAACAACTATATACACAAACCGTTCAAAAGTTTAGGGTCACTTAGAAATGTCCTTGTTTTTTGAAAGAAAAGGCCCCCAAAAAATGGTCCATTAAAATAACATCAAATTGATCAGAAATATTGTAAATTGTAAATTGGAGAGTGCAGTAAGATTAACACGAATTTTAAGCTTTCTGCCAATATCAGATACATATGTCTATGTCCTGGGAAATGTTCTTGTTACTTACAACCTCATGCTAATCGCATTAACCTACTTTAGTTCAATTGTCCCGAAGGGGACCCACCAATACTGAAGAATTTTTAATGGAATATCTACACAGTCGTACAGAGGCCCATTATCAGCAACCATCACTCCTGTGTTCCAATGGCACGTTGTGTTGGCTAATCCAAGTTTATCATTTTAAAAAGGCTAATTGATCAAAGGAAAACCCTTTTGAAATTATGTTAGCACAGCTGAAAAATATGTTCTGATTAAAGAAGCAATAAAACTGGCATTCTTTAGACTAGTTCTTTAGACTAGTTGAGAATCTAGAGCATCAGCATTTCTGGGTTCGATTACAGGCTCAAAATGGCCAGAAACAAAGAACCTCATCAGTCTATTCTTGTTCTGAGAAATGAATGCTATTCCATGCGAGAAATTGCCATGAAACTGAAGATCTCGTACAACGCCGTGTACTACTCTCTTCACAGAACAGCACAAACTGGCTCTAACCAGAATAGAAAGAGGACTGGGAGGCCCCAGTGCATAACTGAGCAAGAGGACAAGTACATTAGAGTGTCTAGTTTGAGAAAACAGATGCCTCACAAGTCCTCAACTGGCAGCTTCATGAAATAGTACCCATAAAACACCCGTCTCAACGTCAACAGTGAAGAGGCGACTCCGGGATGCTGGCCTTCTAGGCAGAGATCCTCTGTCCAGTGTCTGTGTTCTTTTGCCCATCTTAATATATTATTTTTTTATTGGCCAGTCTGAGATATGGCTTTTTCTTTGCAGCTCTGCCATGAAGCTGATGCTCCAGATACTCAACTCGTCTAAAGAAGGCCAGTTTTATTGCTTCTTTAATCTGCACAACAGTTTTCAGCTGTGCTAACATAAATGCAAAAGGGTTTTCTAATGATCAATTAGCCTTTTAAAATAATAAACTTGAATTAGCTATAACACAACTTGCCATTGGAACACAGGAGTGATGGTTGCTGATAATGGGCATCTGAACGCCTACGTAGATATTCCATTAAAAACCAACCGTTTCCAGCTACAATAGTAATTTACAACATGAACAATGTCTACACTGTATTTCTGATGTTATTTTTAATGGATCCTGAAAAAATGTGCTTTTCTTAAATAAAAATAAAAGGACATTTCTAAGTGACCGTAAACTTTTGAATGGTAGAGTTCATGTAATTTCCTATGGGGTGGCCATTTTGGGGAACCCTGCTCGGTGCGAAGACACAGGAGTTTAAAGCATATCTAGAGGATAGAGCAGGAAAGAGATGGACAACGGGTGAGTTCCAAGGGTCACCCTCATCAACATCCTGATAGGAACCAACAGAGCAACATGGACCCTCATCAACAACCTGATAGGAACCAACAGAGCAACATGGACCCTCATCAACAACCTGATAGGAACCAACAGAGCAACATGGACCCTCATCAACAACCTGATAGGAACCAACAGAGCAACATGGACCCTCATCAACATCCTGATAGGAACCAACAGAGCAACATGGAGGACCTTCATCAACATCCTGATAGGAACCAACAGAGCAACATGGACCCTCATCAACAACCTGATAGGAACCAACAGAGCAACATGGACCCTCATCAACATCCCGATAGGAACCAACAGAGCAACATGGACCCTCATCAACATCCTGATAGGAACCAACAGAGCAACATGGACCCTCATCAACATCCTGATAGGAACCAACAGAGCAACATGGACCCTCATCAACATCCCGATAGGAACCAACAGAGCAACATGGACCCTCATCAACATCCCGATAGGAACCAACAGAGCAACATGGACCCTCATCAACATCCTGATAGGAACCAACAGAGCAACATGGACCCTCATCAACATCCTCATAGGAACCAACAGAGCAACATGGAGGACCCTCATCAACATCCCGATAGGAACCAACAGAGCAACATGGACCCTCATCAACATCCTGATAGGAACCAACAGAGCAACATGGACCCTCATCAACATCCTCATAGGAACCAACAGAGCAACATGGACCCTCATCAACATCCCGATAGGAACCAACAGAGCAACATGGACCCTCATCAACATCCCGATAGGAACCACCAGAGCAACATGGACCCTCATCAACATCCCGATAGGAACCAACAGAGCAACATGGAGGACCTTCATCAACATCCCGATAGGAACCAACAGAGCAACATGGACCCTCATCAACATCCCGATAGGAACCACCAGAGCAACATGGACCCTCATCAACATCCTGATAGGAACCAACAGAGCAACATGGAGGACCCTCATCAACATCCTGATAGGAACCAACAGAGCAACATGGACCCTCATCAACATCCCGATAGGAACCAACAGAGCAACATGGAGGACCCTCATCAACATCCTGATAGGAACCAACAGAGCAACATGGACCCTCATCAACATCCCGATAGGAACCAACAGAGCAACATGGACCCTCATCAACATCCTCATAGGAACCAACAGAGCAACATGGACCCTCATCAACATCCTGATAGGAACCAACAGAGCAACATGGAGGACCTTCATCAACATCCCGATAGGAACCAACAGAGCAACATGGACCCTCATCAACATCCTCATAGGAACCAACAGAGCAACATGGACCCTCATCAACATCCCGATAGGAACCAACAGAGCAACATGGAGGACCTTCATCAACATCCTGATAGGAACCAACAGAGCAACATGGACCCTCATCAACATCCTGATAGGAACCAACAGAGCAACATGGACCTTCATCAACAACCTGATAGGAACCAACAGAGCAACATGGACCCTCATCAACATCCCGATAGGAACCAACAGAGCAACATGGACCCTCATCAACATCCTGATAGGAACCAACAGAGCAACATGGACCCTCATCAACAACCTGATAGGAACCAACAGAGCAACATGGACCCTCATCAACAACCTGATAGGAACCAACAGAGCAACATGGACCCTCATCAACATCCTGATAGGAACCAACAGAGCAACATGGACCCTCATCAACATCCTCATAGGAACCAACAGAGCAACATGGACCCTCATCAACATCCTGATAGGAACCAACAGAGCAACATGGACCCTCATCAACATCCCGATAGGAACCAACAGAGCAACATGGACCCTCATCAACAACCTGATAGGAACCAACAGAGCAACATGGACCCTCATCAACATCCTCATAGGAACCAACAGAGCAACATGGACCCTCATCAACATCCCGATAGGAACCAACAGAGCAACATGGACCCTCATCAACAACCTGATAGGAACCAACAGAGCAACATGGACCCTCATCAACATCCCGATAGGAACCAACAGAGCAACATGGACCCTCATCAACATCCTGATAGGAACCAACAGAGCAACATGGACCCTCATCAACATCCCGATAGGAACCAACAGAGCAACATGGACCCTCATCAACATCCTGATAGGAACCAACAGAGCAACATGGACCCTCATCAACATCCCGATAGGAACCACCAGAGCAACATGGAGGACCCTCATCAACATCCTGATAGGAACCAACAGAGCAACATGGACCCTCATCAACATCCCGATAGGAACCAACAGAGCAACATGGACCCTCATCAACATCCCGATAGGAACCAACAGAGCAACATGGACCCTCATCAACATCCCGATAGGAACCAACAGAGCAACATGGACCCTCATCAACATCCTGATGCTGATTTTGCAACAGCTTAAGGGGGGATCCTAAAAATAAAGTAAATACCAATAACAAATACAACGATGGAATGAACGCGCTCGTCAGCCATCAAGAATTTAACCTCTCTGGGTAACCCGACGCGCTAGCATCCCACCTTGCCAACAATAAATGCAAATGCGCTACGCCAAATGCAAATAGCACTCGTTAAAACTCAAACGTTCATTAAAACACACATGCAGGGTACTCAATTCAAGCTACACTCGTTGTGAATCTAGCCAACAAGTCAGATTTTTAAAATGCAACACCCCGAAATACCTGAAGGGGACGTAAACAAAAACAATTGCTTAGCCGGCGCTACACAAAACGCAGACATAAAATATAAAACATTCATTACCTTTGACGAGCATCTTTGTAGGTACTCCTATATGTCCCATAAACATCACAATTGGGTCTTTTTTTCGATTAAATCGGTCCTTGTATACCCAAAATGTCAATTTATGGAGACTGTGTGATCCAGGAAAAAACACTTTTTCTAAATGCAACGTTATTTTTTTAAATTAAAAAAGTTGCCTATAAACTTTGACAAAACACTTCAAACTACTTTTGTAATCCAACTTGAGGTATCAGTAAACTTTAATACGCGATCGAATTCATCACGGGGCGATCTGTATTCAATAGCAGTAAGTCTTGAGACGATGGTCGATATTCTCTCTACCAAAACTTCCTTTGTGATGCAGTGATGACAGGAAGTGCCTCTTCTTCATTGAACCAAGGAACAACGTCACACCAATTGCCAAGACTGGCGACATCGTGTGGAAGCTGTAGGAATTGTCAACTGGGAGCTATCTATTTTCTCTTGCCATAGAGAATACAGGCAACTGGCGCATTGATATTTTTCTTCTTTTGGGTGATCAGTTTTCCTTGGGATTTTCCCCGAGACACACGTTCTGTTATAGTCACAGCCTTGGTTTAACCAGTTCTAGAAACTTCAGAGTGTTTTCTATCCACACATACTAATCATATGCATATACTATATTCCTGGCATGAGTAGCAGGACGTTGAAATGTTGCGCGATTTTTAACAAAATGTTGAAAAAAGTAGCCCTAGCTCTAACAGGTTGAATTTAACCTCTGCAAATTCTTGAGCTTCGATACTGCCTTTTGGATCGGATGCAACACGATCGCAACGCCAGCGGTATAGAAGCCCTCAATGGCTGATGGCTGATGACTGATGGCTGATGGCTGATGGCTGATGACTGATGGCTGATGGCTGATGGCTGATGGCTGATGGCCAGCGGTATAGAAGCCCTCAATGGCTGATGGCTGATGACTGATGAATGATGGCTGATGGCCAGCGGTATAGAAGCCCTCAATGGCTGATGGCTGATGACTGATGGCTGATGGCTGATGGCTGATGACTGATGGCTGATGGCTGATGGCTGATGACTGATGGCTGATGGCTGATGGCTGATGGCTGGTGGCTGGTGGCTGATGGCTGATGGCTGATGACTGATGGCTGATGGCTGGTGGCTGGTGGCTGGTGGCTGATGGCTGGTGGCTGGTGGCTGGTGGCTGATGGCTGGTGGCTGGTGGCTGGTGGCTGGTGGCTGGTGGCTGATGGCTGGTGGCTGGTGGCTGGTGGCTGATGGCTGGTGGCTGGTGGCTGATGGCTGATGGCTGATGACTGATGGCTGATGGCTGATGGCCAGCGGTATAGAAGCCCTCAATGGCTGATGGCTGATGACTGATGGCTGATGGCTGATGACTGATGGCTGATGACTGATGGCTGATGGCTGATGGCTGATGACTGATGACTGATGGCTGATGGCTGATGGCTGATGACTGATGACTGATGACTGATGGCTGATGGCTGATGGCTGATGGCTGATGGCTGATGACTGATGGCTGATGGCTGATGGCTGATGACTGATGGCTGATTGCTGATGCCTGATGACTGATGGCTGATGACTGATGGCTGATGGCTGATGGCTGATGGCTGATGACTGATGGCTGATGACTGATGGCTGATTGCTGATGCCTGATGACTGATGGCTGATGACTGATGGCTGATGGCTGATGGCTGATGGCTGATGGCTGATGACTGATGGCTGATGACTGATGGCTGATGGCTGATGACTGATGACTGATGGCACTACCGGACCCCTAGATGGCTGTAGGGCAGTAATATCTTCTCCCTCTTCTCGTCATGTTGGCTCATAACACTTTACTTTAGTTTTGCTAAACGGAGCAATGCCTCATTAGTTACCTTGCAACTGACCATGAGAGTAAAGTCCAGGTCAGTTGACTGTGTTACTGTTCTCCTCGCTCTTCTCTTCCCTTGGGAATCTCACATTTATCTAAATAGAAAGAAAGAAAAAACAGAGTAATACTCCTAGTAATTAGTGGCTGCAAACCCCTTGAGATAGTAACATGAAAGTAAATGTTCCCGTGGTAACAATTTATTACAGGCTGATGCTGTAGGCCATTCATGTTTTTTTTTTAACTCTACATGCTTAGCGTTTAGTTTCAAAGAGGGCGTGTCAAGCATTCGCCTCAAATTCACTCAGAGGCTCAAAATTCATTTAATCCAAAATGCCCTGAACCGTCGTTGATATGGATGCAGAGTGTGCGTGTGTGTGTGTGTGTGTGTGTGAGATGGAAAAAAGGAGAGATACAGGAAGGATTGCGGGGATGAGAGAGAGGGATGAGAGAGAGGGATGAGAGAGAGGGATGAGAGAGAGGGATGAGAGAGAGGGATGAGATGGATTATAAAAGGGATGCTGAATCATTTTCAGACAGTAGACAAAACAATAAACACATTTCTAGAGGTGACGAGCTACATACACGATATTTCCTAAAGACTTGGAGTACTACTGATTCAGAGAACAATTATTGTCTTCAATTCCGCTGAGATCTAGACTATACAAGATTAAACTTGATTATACTATACTAGACTAGAATATATTATACTATACTAGACTATAGTAGATTATACTAGACTAGATTCTATGACATTAGACTATACCATCCGTACCATACTACACTAGATTATACTTGATTATACTGTACCATATAGACTATACTATACTGGATTATTCTTGATTATACTAGACTATACTAGAGTGTACTAGATTATATTTTATTAGACTAAACTTGATTATGTTTGATTATACTGCACAATCTAGACTATACTAGATGAGATAATACTAGACTATACTAGATGAGATAATACTAGACTATACTAGATGAGATAATACTTGATTATACTAGACTGTACTAGATGAGATAATACTTGATTATACTAGACTATACTAGATGAGATAATACTTGATTATACTAGACTATACTAAACTATACTAGATGAGATAATACTAGACTATACTAGATGAGATAATACTTGATTATACTAGACTATACTAGATGAGATAATACTTGATTATACTAGACTAAACTAGATTATACTATACTACACTGACCTAGATTATACTACACTAAATTATACTATACTACACTATACCAGATTATTCTAGACTACATTATACTAGAATATAATATACGAGATTATATTATATGAGACTATAATAGACTAGATTATACTGTACAATACTATAATATACCACATTATAGTAGACTATAGTATACTGGACTATAATAGACTAGATTATATTTATACTACAGTATACTACATTATACTACAGTATACTATACTAGACGAGACAATATTGTACGACACTACACTATAGTATACTAGATAATACTAGGCAATAATATATTAAATTATACTGGACTAGAATATACCATAGTAGACTATAATACAGTGCTTTCGGAAAGCATTCAGACCCGTTGACTTTTTCCACAATTTGTTACGTTACAGCCTTCTAATAAAACGGATTAAACTGTTTTCTCCACCTCATCAATCTACACTCAATAAACCATACTGACATCACAATACCCCATGATGACATCACAATAAACCATACTGACATCACAATACCCCATAATAACATCACAATAAACCATACTGACATCACAATACCCCATAATGACATCACAATAAACCATACTGACATCACAATAAACCATACTGACATCACAATACCCCATAATGACATCACAATACCCCATAATGACATCACAATAAACCATACTGACATCACAATACCCCATAATGACATCACAATACCCCATAATGACATCACAATAAACCATACTGACATCACAATACCCCATAATGACATCACAATACCCCATAATAACATCACAATAAACCATACTGACATCACAATACCCCATAATGACATCACAATAAACCATACTGACATCACAATACCCCATAATGACATCACAATAAACCATACTGACATCACAATACCCCATGATGACATCACAATACCCCATAATGACATCACAATAAACCATACTGACATCACAATACCCCATAATGACATCACAATAAACCATACTGACATCACAATACCCCATACTGACATCACAATACCCCATAATGACATCACAATAAACCATACTGACATCACAATAAACCATAGTGACATCACAATACCCCATAATGACATCACAATACCCCATAATGACATCACAATAAACCATACTGACATCACAATAAACCATACTGACATCACAATAAACCATACTGACATCACAATAAACCATACTGACATCACAATAAACCATAGTGACATCACAATAAACCATACTGACATCACAATAAACCATACTGACATCACAATAAACCATAGTGACATCACAATAAACCATAGTGACATCACAATACCCCATAATGACATCACAATACCCCATAATGACATCACAATAAACCATACTGACAAAGCAATAAACCATAGTGACATCACAATACCACATAATGACATCACAATACCCCATAATGACATCACAATAAACCATACTGACATCACAATACCCCATAATGACATCACAATAAACCATACTGACATCACAATAAACCATAGTGACATCACAATACCCCATAATGACATCACAATACCCCATAATGACGTCACAATAAAGCATACTGACAAAGCAATAAACAATAGTGACATCACAATACCCCATAATGACATCACAATACCCCATAATGACATCACAATAAACCATACTGACATCACAATACATTACATTTACATTTAAGTCATTTAGCAGACGCTCTTATCCAGAGCGACTTACAAATTGGTGAATTCACCTTCTGACATCCAGTGGAACAGCCACTTTACAATAGTGCATCTAAATCATTAAGGGGGGGTGGTGAGAAGGATTACTTATCCTATCCTAGGTATTCCTTGAAGAGGTGGGGTTTCAGGTGTCTCCGGAAGGTGGTGATTGACTCCGCTGTCCTGGCGTCGTGAGGGAGTTTGTTCCACCATTGGTGGGCCAGAGCAGCGAACAGTTTTGACTGGGCTGAGCGGGAACTGTACTTCCTCAATGGTAGGGAGGCGAGCAGGCCAGAGGTGGATGAACGCAGTGCCCTTGCTTGGGTGTAGGGCCTGATCAGAGCCTGGAGGTACTGCGGTGCCGTTCCCCTCACAGCTCCGTAGGCAAGCACCATGGTCTTGTAGCGGATGCGAGCTTCAACTGGAAGCCAGTGGAGAGAGCGGAGGAGCGGGGTGACGTGAGAGAACTTGGGAAGGTTGAACACCAGACGGGCTGAGGCGTTCTGGATGAGTTGTAGGGGTTTAATGGCACAGGCAGGGAGCCCAGCCAACAGCGAGTTGCAGTAATCCAGACGGGAGATGACAAGTGCCTGGATTAGGACCTGCGCCGCTTCCTGTGTGAGGCAGGGTCGTACTCTGCGGATGTTGTAGAGCATGAACCTACAGGAACGGGCCACTGCCATGATGTTGGTTGAGAACGACAGGGTGTTGTCCAGGATCACGCCAAGGTTCTTAGTGCTCTGGGAGGAGGACACAATGGAGTTGTCAACCGTGATGGCGAGATCATGGAACGGGCAGTCCTTCCCCGGGAGGAAGAGCAGCTCCGTCTTGCCGAGGTTCAGCTTGAGGTGGTGATCCGTCATCCACACTGATATGTCTGCCAGACATGCAGAGATGCGATTCGCCACCTGGTCATCAGAAGGGGGAAAGGAGAAGATTAATTGTGTGTCGTCTGCATAGCAATGATAGGAGAGACCATGTGAGGTTATGACAGAGCCAAGTGACTTGGTGTATAGCGAGAATAGGAGAGGGCCTAGAACAGAGCCCTGGGGGACACCAGTGGTGAGAGCGCGTGGCGAGGAGACAGATTCTCGCCACGCCACCTGGTAGGAGCGACCTGTCAGGTAGGACGCAATCCAAGCGTGGGCCGCGCCGGAGATGCCCAACTCGGAGAGGGTGGAGAGGAGGATCTGATGGTTCACAGTATCGAAGGCAGCCGATAGGTCTAGAAGGATGAGAGCAGAGGAGAGAGAGTTAGCTTTAGCAGTGCGGAGCGCCTCCGTGATACAGAGAAGAGCAGTCTCAGTTGAATGACTAGTCTTGAAACCTGACTGATTTGGATCAAGAAGGTCATTCTGAGAGAGATAGCGGGAGAGCTGGCCAAGGACGGCACGTTCAAGAGTTTTGGAGAGAAAAGAAAGAAGGGATACTGGTCTGTAGTTGTTGACATCGGAGGGATCGAGTGTAGGTTTTTTCAGAAGGGGTGCAACTCTCGCTCTCTTGAAGACGGAAGGGACGTAGCCAGCGGTCAGGGATGAGTTGATGAGCGAGGTGAGGTAAGGGAGAAGGTCTCCGGAAATGGTCTGGAGAAGAGAGGAGGGGATAGGGTCAAGCGGGCAGGTTGTTGGGCGGCCGGCCGTCACAAGAAGCGAGATTTCATCTGGAGAGAGAGGGGAGAAAGAGGTCAGAGCACAGGGTAGGGCAGTGTGAGCAGAACCAGCGGTGTCGTTTGACTTAGCAAACGAGGATCGGATGTCGTCGACCTTCTTTTCAAAATGGTTGACGAAGTCATCTGCAGAGAGGGAGGAGGGGGGGGGAGGAGGATTCAGGAGGGAGGAGAAGGTGGCAAAGAGCTTTCTAGGGTTAGAGGCAGATGCTTGGAATTTAGAGTGGTAGAAAGTGGCTTTAGCAGCAGAGACAGAGGAGGAAAATGTAGAGAGGAGGGAGTGAAAGGATGCCAGGTCCGCAGGGAGGCGAGTTTTCCTCCATTTCCGCTCGGCTGCCCGGAGCTCTGTTCTGTGAGCTCGCAATGAGTCATCGAGCCACGGAGCGGGAGGGGAGGACCGAGCCGGCCTGGAGGATAGGGGACATAGAGAGTCAAAGGATGCAGAAAGGGAAGAGAGGAGGGTTGAGGAGGCAGAATCAGGAGAAAGGTTGGAGAAGGTATGAGCAGAGGGAAGAGATGATAGGATGGAAGAGGAGAGAGTAGCGGGGGAGAGAGAGCGAAGGTTGGGACGGCGCGATACCATCCGAGTAGGGGCAGTGTGGGAAGTGTTGGATGAGAGCGAGAGGGAAAAGGATACGAGGTAGTGGTCGGAGACTTGGAGGGGAGTTGCAATGAGGTTAGTGGAAGAACAGCATCTAGTAAAGATGAGGTCGAGCGTATTGCCTGCCTTGTGAGTAGGGGGGAAGGTGAGAGGGTGAGGTCAAAAGAGGAGAGGAGTGGAAAGAAGGAGGCAGAGAGGAATGAGTCAAAGGTAGACGTGGGGAGGTTAAAGTCGCCCAGGACTGTGAGAGGTGAGCCGTCCTCAGGAAAGGAGCTTATCAAGGCATCAAGCTCATTGATGAACTCTCCGAGGGAACCTGGAGGGCGATAAATGATAAGGATGTTAAGCTTGAAAGGGCTGGTAACTGTGACAGCATGGAATTCAAAGGAGGCGATAGATAGATGGGTAAGGGGAGAGAGAGAGAATGACCACTTGGGAGAGATGAGGATCCCGGTGCCACCACCCCGCTGACCAGAAGCTCTCGGGGTGTGCGAGAACACGTGAGCGGACGAAGAGAGAGCAGTAGGAGTAGCAGTGTTATCTGTGGTGATCCATGTTTCCGTCAGTGCCAGGAAGTCGAGGGACTGGAGGGAGGCATAGGCTGAGATGAACTCTGCCTTGTTGGCCGCAGATCGGCAGTTCCAGAGGCTACCGGAGACCAGGAACTCCACGTGGGTCGTGCGCGCTGGGACCACCAGATTAGGGTGGCCGCGGCCACGCGGTGTGGAGCGTTTGTATGGTCTGTGCAGAGAGGAGAGAACAGGGATAGATAGACACATAGTTGACAGGGTACAGAAGAGGCTACGCTAATGCAAAGGAGATTGGAATGACAAGTGGACTACACGTCTCGAATGTTCAGAAAGTTAAGCTTACGTAGCAAGAATCTTATTGACTAAAATGATTGAAATGATACAGTACTGCTGGAGTAGGCTAGCTGGTAGTGGCTGCGATGTTGACACTACACTAATCAAGTCGTTCCGTCGAGTGTAATAGTTTCTACAGTGCTGCTATTCGGGGCTAGCTGGCTAGCTAGCAGGTTGATTGCGTTACGTTACCTTAAAAGAACGACAATAGCTGGCTAGCTAACCTAGAAAATCGCTCTAGGCTACACAATTGTCTTAGATACAAAGACGGCTATGTAGCTAGCTAGCTACGATCAAACAAAACAAACCGTTGTACTGTAATAGTTACTACAGTGCTGCTATTCGGGGGCTAGCTGGCTAGCTACGTTAAAAGAACGACAATAGCTGGCCAGCTAACCACAGAAAATCGCTCTAGGCTACACAATTGTCTTAGATACAAAGACGGCTATGTAGCTAGCTAGCTACGATCAAACAAAACAAACCGTTGTACTGTAATAGTTACTACAGTGCTGCTATTCGGGGGCTAGCTGGCTAGCTACGTTAAAAGAACGACAATAGCTGGCCAGCTAACCTAGAAAATCGCTCTAGACTACACAATTGTCTTAGATACAAAGACGGCTATGTAGCTGGCTAGCTACGATCAAACAAATCAAACCGTTGTACTGTAATGAAGTGAAATGAAAATGTGATACTACCTGTGGAGCGACGCGGAATGTTGACCGGGTAGTTGGAGTTCAATTCGGTAGAGGTTGGCTAGCTGTTGGCTAGCTAGCTAGCAGCATTTCCTACGTTAAGGACGACAAATAGCTGGCTAGCTAACCTCGGTAAATTAAGATAATCACTCTAAGTCTACACACTCTAAACTGCACAATTATCTTGGATACGAAGACAGCGAAGACAACTATGTAGCTAGCTGACACTACGCTAATCGAGTCGTTCAGTTGAGTGTAATAGTTTCTACAGTGCTGGTGGACAGTGGATGTTAGCTAGCTGCTTAGCTAGCTGCTGGGCAGATACGTTAGGACGACGAAATACGATAATTATGCAATTATCGTTGATACAAAGACGGCTATGTAGCTAGCTAAGAAGAAATTGCTAAGATTAGACAAATCAAACCGTTGTACTATAACGAAATGTAATGAAAAGTTATATTACCTGCGGACCGAAGTGTAGATGCGTGTAGATGCGACCGCTCGCTCCAACCGGAACCGGAAGACAATACCACATAATGACATCACAATAAACCATACTGACATCACAATAAACCATACTGACATCACAATACCCCATAATGACATCACAATAAACCATACTGACATCACAATACCCCATAATGACATCACAATAAACCATACTGACATTAAATAAACCATACTGACATCACAATAAACCATAGTGACATCACAATACCCCATAATGACATCACAATACCCCATAATGACATCACAATAAACCATACTGACATCACAATAAACCATACTGACATCACAATAAACCATACTGACATCACAATACCCCATACTGACATCACAATAAACCATACTGACATCACAATACCCCATAATGACATCACAATACCCCATAATGACATCACAATACCCCATAATGACATCACAATAAACCATACTGACATCACAATACCCCATAATGACATCACAATAAACCATACTGACATTAAATAAACCATACTGACATCACAATAAACCATAGTGACATCACAATACCCCATAATGACATCACAATACCCCATAATGACATCACAATAAACCATACTGACATCACAATAAACCATACTGACATCACAATAAACCATACTGACATCACAATACCCCATACTGACATCACAATAAACCATACTGACATCACAATACCCCATAATGACATCACAATACCCCATAATGACATCACAATACCCCATAATGACATCACAATAAACCATACTGACATCACAATACCCCATAATGACATCACAATAAACCATATTGACATCACAATAAACCATAGTGACATCACAATACCCCATAATGACATCACAATACCCCATAATGACATCACAATAAACCATACTGACATCACAATAAACCATAGTGACATCACAATACCCCATAATGACATCACAATACCCCATAATGACATCACAATACCCCATAATGACATCACAATAAACCATACTGACAAAGCAATAACAGGTTTTCAGACATTTTTTAACATACGTTTTTTTAATTTACATGACATTTACATAAGTATTCAGACCCTTTACTCAGTACTTTGCTGCAGCACCATTGGCAGCGATTACAGTATTGAGTCTTCTTGGGTTTGACGCTACAAGCTTGGCACACCTGTATTTTGGGAGTTTCTCCCATTCTTCTCTGCAGATCCTCTCAAGCTCTGTTAGGTTGGATGGGGAGTGTTGCTGCACAGCTATCTCTGTATCCCTGGTCTCTGTACTTTGCTCTGTTAACCTTTCCCTCGATCCTGACTCGTCTCCCAGTTGCCACCGCCACAATGCTTCACTGTAGGGATGGTGCCAGGTTTCCTCCAGACGTGACGCTTGGCATTCAGGCCAAAGAGTTGGTTTCATCAGACCAAAACATTTGTTTCTCATGGTCTGAGAGTCCTTTAGGTGCATTTTGGCAAACTCCAAGTGTGCTGTCATGTGCATTTTACTAAGGAGTGGCTTCCATCTGGCCACTCTACCATAAAGACCTGATTCGTGGAGTCCTGCAGAGATGGTTGTCCTTCTGGAATGTTCTCCCATCTCCACAGAGTAAGTTGGGAGCTCTGTCAGAGTGACCATCGCGTTCTTGGTCACCTCCCTGACCAAGGCCCTTCTCCCCTGATTGCTCAGTTTGGCCCGAGCTTGGCAAAAGGGGCATGAATTGTTGATGTAATTGTAATCCAGATCAAACCTTCATTTAGTAGTTTTACTCAGAATCCAAATGTTGTTTCTGACTCATATTGATGCTACATGGGCTGTTCTAAAGGGATTAGTTGTTTGTTAGGGACAGTCGCCCTTTAAAAATGTGGATTTATCACTATAATATAGATACTCATACGGATACTGTCTGGTATCTGTCGTCTCCATACATGCTTTCATGTAAACACACGTGTAGTGTGAAATGTCAAATGTGTTGACATGGCTCCAGTGTGACTGACGTGTTTTCTAGCATCCAGTTCAGACAGGACACACACACACACACACACACTGAGATGTCCACGTCTGGGAAATGGGCTTGGTTCACGCTGGCTCGCCCGAGGTGTTAAAAGGGGGGGGGGGGGTTGACGTTAATGCCAGCCTGTCCACTGTGTCTCTAGATGATCTCCCTGCACCGAGGAAGCATGGCAGTACACAGAGGAAGCATGGAAGTTCACTGAGGAAGCATGGCAGTTCACTGAGGAAGCATGGCAGTTCATGTCTGGAGACTGCACTAAGGAAGCATAGCAGTTCATGTCTGGAGACTGCACTGAGGAAGCATGGCAGTTCAGGTCTAGAGACTGCACCGAGGAAGCATGGCAGTACACAGAGGAAGAATGGCAGTTCCCTGAGGAAGCATGGCAGTTCACTGAGGAAGCATGTCAGTTCAGGTCTGGAGACTGCACTGAGGAAGCATGGCAGTTCACTGAGGAAGCATGGCAGTTCAGGTCTGGAGACTGCACCGAGGAAGCATGGCAGTACACCGAGGAAGCATGGCAGTTCACTGAGGAAGCATGGCAGTTCACTTAGGAAGCATGTCAGTTCAGGTCTGGAGACTGCACCGAGGAAGCATGGCAGTACACCGAGGAAGCATGGCAGTTCACTGAGGAAGCATGTCAGTTCATGTCTGGAGACTGCACTGAGGAAGGTCTGTATGTAGGGGGGTTGACGTTAATGCCAGCCTGTCCACTGTGTCTCTAGATGATCTCCCTGCACCGAGGAAGCATGGCAGTACACAGAGGAAGCATGGCAGTTCACTGAGGAAGCATGGCAGTTCACTGAGGAAGCATGTCAGTTCAGGTCTGGAGACTGCACTGAGGAAGCATGGCAGTTCACTGAGGAAGCATGGCAGTTCACTGAGGAAGCATGGCAGTTCAGGTCTGGAGACTGCACCGAGGAAGCATGGCAGTACACCGAGGAAGCATGGCAGTTCACTGAGGAAGCATGGCAGTTCACTGAGGAAGCATGGCAGTTCACTGAGGAAGCATGGCAGTACACCGAGGAAGCATGGCAGTACACTGAGAAAGCATGGCAGTTCACTGAGGAAGCATGGCAGTTCACTGAGGAAGCATGGCAGTACACCGAGGAAGCATGGCAGTACACCGAGAAAGCATGGCAGTTCACTGAGGAAGCATGGCAGTTCACTGAGGAAGCATGGCAGTACACCGAGGAAGCATGGCAGTACACCGAGGAAGCATGTCAGTTCACTGAGGAAGCATGTCAGTTCACTGAGGAAGCATGTCAGTTCCCTGAGGAAGCATGTCAGTTCACTGAGGAAGCATGTCAGTTCCCTGAGGAAGCATGTCAGTTCACTGAGGAAGCATGTCAGTTCATGTCTGGAGACTGCACTGAGGAAGGTCTGTATGTCTGTCTGTGAGTATCTAGAGACAAAGCGATTGTATTGTTCCATCAATGATGACTGAGATATAACCTGTTGAATGTTACCTTTAGATAGTGCTGAGTATAGAATTAAATATACAACTCATATAGAGTACATACAGTATACACTGAGTATACAAAACATTAGGAACACCTTCATTAGTATTGAGTTGCCCCCCCCCCCCTTAATGTTTGTATGCTCAGTGAATATCTCTGTATATTCTAGTGTAATCTAGTATAGTCTAGTCCAAGTATTCCCAAACTGGGGTACGCCAAATAAAAATGCGATTCACATTTAAAAAAATGTATTTTTATTTTTTATTTTTGTTTATTTATTTTTTATTTAAAAAAAAATCTGCACTTGTTCACACAATTCATTTTCATTTCCCAACGGAGCTGTACATTTGAGTTTTGGGGGTTTCTCTCACCTGAGTAGCCTCATTTCACTGCCAAAAATAAAATTAAACCATTTAGTGTTCAGAGAAATAACAACACAATGTCAAATACAGGGAGCCTAGTCAAATAATTAACATCCAATCACATTAACCGTTACTCATTGAATCACATTAACCGTTACTCATCCAATCACATTAACCGTTACTCATCCAATCACATTAACTGTTACTCTCTCGTGGTAAACCTTCACTCTTGCACAGCCATTAAAAACAAATCATGACAATTTGAAAAATTAGCCACAGGAGCTTTCTGAGCGAGAATAAAGACAACTTTCGAATAGTTAGACATGTATAAAAGCAACAGATATCATTAATAAGAAGGGTCTAGAAGCGTTTTATGTGGTGAGCTACCGAGTGGCTAGGACAGGCAAATCCCATATTATTGTGGAGGACTTAATTCTTCCTTCTGCCGTGGATATGGCTGGGACAACGCTGGGGGAAAATGTCCAAAAAACTATACAGACAATGCCTCCATCAATCAACACTGTTTCACAAAACATCAGTAACATGGCAGGAGATGTTCTGAAACAATTACTGCTTCGCATACAAGCCAGTGAATTCTATGTGTTACAGATGGATGAGTCAACAGACGTGGCGGGCCTGGCACAGCTCCTGTTACGTTTATGGGGTTCAATTATTGAAGACATCTTTTTCTGCAACCCACTGGAAACCAGGACAACATGAGAGGATATTTGTAAGTACTGGACAGCTTTGTGACATCACATGGACTTTGGTGGTCAAGATGTGTTGGTACTGATGGTGCAAAAGCCATGACAGGGAGACATAGTGGAGTGGTAACTCGCATGCAAGCAGTTGCTCCCGACTCCACATGGGTACACTGCAGCATCCACCGAGAGGCTCTTGCTGCCAAGGGAATGCCTGACAGATTGAAAGACGTTTTGGACACAACAGTGAAAATGGTTCACTTTGTTAAAGCAAGGCCCCTGAACTCTTGTGTATTTTCTACACTATGCAATGACATGGTCGCTGCTCATGTAACGCTTTTACAACATACAGACGTGCGCTGGTTATCAAGGGCCGAAGTATTGGCACTGTCACGACTTCCGCCGAAGTCGGAGGGAATGTCCACCGGAGCTTTTTCCAGAGAATTGAATGTTAATTTCTCTACCATAAGCCACCTTGTTACGACTTCCGCCAAAGTCGGCCCTTCTCCTTGTTCGGGTGGTGTTCGGCGGTCGACGTCACCGGCTTTCTAGTCACTACCGATCCATTTTTCTGTTTCGTTTTGTTTTGTCTGATTACATACACCTGTTTAACATTCCCTCATTACATTCCCTATTTAACCATCTGACATACATTTCTGTTCTGTCCGTGATTGTTCATGTCGTTAGTGGTTGTGTTTGTGTTAGAGTTTTGTTGTATGTTCCATTTTGGAATTTTGCTTTATTCTTTGAGTAAACTCAGTTGGATTACTCTATACCTGTGTCCTGCGCCTGACTCCGCTTTCACTCTGCACCCAATCGCTCTGCACCCAATCGCTCTGCACCCAATCGCTCTGCACCCAATCGCTCTGCACCCAATCACTCTACACCCAATCACTCTACACCCAATCACTCTACACCCAATCACTCTACACCCAATCACTCTGCACCCAGTCACTCTACACCCAATCACTCTACACCCAATCGCTCTACACCCAATCGCTCTACACCCAATCGCTCTACACCCAATCGCTCTACACCCAATCGCTCTGCACCCAATCACTCTACACCCAATCGCTCTACACCCAATCACTCTGCACCCAATCACTCTACACCCAATCGCTCTACACCCAATCACTCTACACCCAATCACTCTACACCCAATCACTCTACACCCAATCACTCTACACCCAATCACTCTACACCCAATCACTCTACACCCAATCACTCTGCACCCAATCACTCTGCACCCAATCACTCTGCACCCAATCACTCTGCACCCAATCACTCTGCACCCAATCACTCTGCACCCAATCACTCTGCACCCAATCACTCTGCACCCAATCACTCTGCACCCAATCACTCTGCACCCAATCACTCTGCACCCAATCACTCTGCACCCAATCACTCTACACCCAATCGCTCTACACCCAATCACTCTACACCCAATCACTCTACACCCAATCACTCTACACCCAATCACTCTACACCCAATCACTCTGCACCCAATCGCTCTACACCCAATCACTCTACACCCAATCGCTGACAGACACGTTTTGTTTTTAATTGAGAGATGATTCTTTACTGACTGTAATTTTCACTTGTCTGACCACTTGGGTGAGGAGCAGTCATCACACAGCAGTCATCTCACAGCAGTCATCTCACAGCAGTCATCTCACAGCAGTCATCTCACAGCAGTCATCTCACTTGTCTGACCACTTGGGTGAGGAGCAGTCATCTCACAGCAGTCATCTCACAGCAGTCATCTCACAGCAGTCATCTCACTTGTCTGACCGCTTGCATGATGACGACTTTCTCACATGACTGACTTATCTGGGTGATGTTTTTTGTCACCTGAATGATCTGAATCTAGGATTACAGGGACTCTCTGCAACTATATTCAATGTGCTGGACAAAATTGAGGCTATGATTAAGAAGGACAACACACAGGTCTTTCCATCATTGTATGATTTTTTTCTGTGCAAATGAACTCAATTTTAAGGACAATGTCAAATGTGTTATAGCGAAGCACCTGCATGAGCTGGATGCGCAATTCCGCAGGTACTTTCCTGAAACGGACGACAGAAACAACTGGATTCATTATCCCTTTTATGCCCTGCCTCCAGTCCACTTACCTATATCTGAACAAGAGAGCCTCATCGAAATTGCAACAAGCTGTTCTGTGAAAATTGCATTTAATCAGAAGCCACTGCCAGATTTCTGGATTGGGCTGCACTCAGGTATCCTGTCTTGGCAAATCGCGCTGTTAAAACACTGATGCCCTTTACAACCATGTACCTATGTGAGAGTGGATTCTCGGCCCTCACTAGCATGAAAACTATATACAGGCATAGACTGTGTGTGGAAAATTATTTAAGACTGAATATCTCTCCAATACAACCCAACATTGCAGTTATGTGCATATTAAAAGCACACCCTTCTCATAAACTTCTTAGTGATTCCTTCGCGCGCCGTTAACGGGATTGATCTGACAACACCCAGTGAAATAGCAGCGTGCCAAATTCCAAAACATCATAATAATAATTAATCATACAAGTGTTATCCATCAGTTTAAATATTATTTTCTGGTTAATCCAGCCACAGTGTCAGATTTCAAAAAGGCTTTACGGCGAAAGCAAACCATGCTATTATCTGATCACAGCACCCCATCAAAAAAAACATGAAAATCACATTTCAACCAGTCAGGCGCGACACAAAAGTCAGAAATAACGATATAATTCACGCCTTACATTTGAAGATCTTCTTCTGTTGGCACTCCAATATGTCCCAGAAACATCACAAATGGTCCTTTTGTTTGATAAATTCTGTTGTTATATCTCCAAAATGTCAATTTATTTGGTGCGTTTGATCCAGAAAAATACCGGTTCCAACTCGTGCAATATGACTACAAAGTATCTAATATAGTTACCTGTAAACTTGATCCAAACATTTCAACCAACTTTCCTTTTCCAACTTTAGGTATTGTTAAACGTAAATAATCGATACAATTTAAGACGGGATAAACTGTGTTCAATAGCGGATAAAAACAAAGTGGAGCGAGCTTTCAGGTCGTGAGCCCCAACCACAACAGTACACTAGACTCGACACTCATTCTGAACAGCCCTACTTCTTCATTTCTCACAGCAAAAACATCAACCAATTTCTAAAGACTGTTGACATCCAGTGGAAGCGATAGGAACTGCAAGCAAGTGCCTTAGAAATCTAGATCCACATAGAAATCTCATTGAAAAGAGAGTGACCTAAAATGGATGGATTGTCCTCGGGGTTTCGCCTGCCAAATAAGTTATGTTATACTCACAGACATTATTTTAACAGTTTAACGTGTTAACGGTACAGATTCCCCCGCTCAAATCAAACGGTGGCGCACAGAATGCAAAAATATTCTTAGAAATATTTAACCTCCACACATTAACAAGTCCAATAGCTCAAATGAAAGATAAACACCTTGTTCATCTACCCAGCGTGCCAGATTTCTAAAATGTTTTACGGCGAAAACATAGCACATATTTATGTCAAACCACCACAAAGACACAGACGATATGCAGCCATTTTGTCGAACAAAAGATGCAATCACAAACGCAGGATTAAAAGAAAAATCATTCACTAACCTTTTGAAAATCTTCATCAGATGACAGTAATATGACATGTTATACAGTACATTTATGTTTTTTTCAATAATATGCAATTTATATCCATAAATCTCCATTTACATTGACGCCATGTTCAAAAAATGCTCAAAAATGTCCAGAGAAATTATAGAAAGCTCCGCCAGATAACAGAAACACACATCATAAACTTTGACTAAATATACATGTTCTACATATAGTTAGAAAGATACACTGCTTCTTAATGCAACCGCTGTGTCACATTTATTTTTAACATTACGGAATTAGTTCACTATGCAATAATCTGAGACGGCGCTCAGACGTAAACAATATTTCTCCGCTATGTTGGAGTCAACAGAAATACAAAATTACAGCATAAATATTCCCTTACCTTTGATGGTCTTCAATCAGAATGTAGTGGAAGGAATCATACTTACCCAATACATCGTTTTGTTTCAGTTCGGGTGTCCATGTAGTAGCATATGCTACCACTTTCAGCTCAAATGCACCAAAAATGACTTCTGGTCCAGAATAGTTGCGCATCAAAACTTCAAAATTACATATTATAGGTTGACTAAACTGGTCAAACTAAGTGGAGAATCAAGCTTTAGGATGTTATAAACGTACAAAACGATTGGCAATTCAACCGGACAATCGTACTTCATCTCAGGCAAGCTGGAACAGAGGAAGGTCTGTGTCCAATTCGCACCCAAACGCACATGTATTTTCTCGCGACACCCACTGTTTTTCGTCTCAAAGGGTCAAAGTTCACAGGATTTGCACAATTAAACGTTCTCTACTGAATGAGGACATCTAGTGGAAGACATAGAAAGTGTCTCCAGATCCACAGCTGGTTGGGAAGGGAGGGGGCGATGACATCAAAGTTGCCCCAACTTTCAGGATTCCAAAACTAGTTTGGGAGATTGCCTGCCCTGTGAGTTCTGCTATACTTACAGACATAATTCAAACGGTTTTAGAAGCTTTAGAGTGTTTTCTATCCAATAATAATTATTATATGCATATATTAGCAATTTAGGACAGATTTCTTTTCACGCAATTCATCCAAAGGGGGCAGTATTATCCCTAACCATAACTTAAGAAACTTTAGAGTGTTTTCTATCCAAATCTACCGATTATATGCATGTCCTAGCTTCTGGACCTGAGTAGCAGGTAGTTTACTTTGGGCATGCTTTTCATCTGGACGTAAAAATACTGCACCCTACCCCAAAGAGGATTTAATTTGTGGAGTTATTCACCATTATAGATGAACAAATAAGGATTTATATGTAAGATGGTTAAATAAAGAGCAAAATGATTGATTATTATTATATTATTATTTGTGCCCTGGTCCTATAAGAGCTCTTTGTCACTTCCCACGAGCTGGGTTGTGACAAAAACTCACACTCATTCTTCTGTTCAATAAATGTATCGTATGGTGTGTGTGTGTGTGTGTGTGTGTGTGTGTGTGTGTGTGTGTGTGTGTGTGTGTGTGTGTGTGTGTGTGTGTGTGTGTGTGTGTGTGTGTGTGTGTGTGTGTGGCAGGCTTACAATGATGGCAACAAAAAAACGTGGAGAGTGCGCTGACCCTGGTGCTAGAGGGGGTACAGCTGGAAGTTGAATGTTTGAAGAGGCATGGGACTATAAAACATTGGGGAAACACTGTCTAGAGTACATTTGACAACATCACAATATGGAAAAGTTGTTTCCTACTAACTACTTCCCTACTTTAGCAAGGTCATTGTATTTCCGTGACTCTCTAAATTAGTGTAATCTAGAAGAGAAACATTACCCTCCGAGGTGAAACCCTCGTCCAGGGCACAAATAAATATTGGATGTAGCTGTGGTGGAAGCAGCTGACTCATGTCTGACTACAACAGTGTACTAACTAGCAGCAACAATCTCAATCCAACCCAGGGCCGTAGCAAAAACATGTCCCAGTTGGTTACATAGTGTAACATGTCCCAGTTGGTTACATAGTGTAACATGTCCCAGTTGGTTGTATAGTGTAACATGTCCCAGTTGGTTGTATAGTGTAACATGTCCCAGTTGGTTGTATAGTGTAACATGTCCCAGTTGGTTGTATAGTGTAACATGTCCCAGTTGGTTACATAGTGTAACATGTCCCAGTTGGTTGTATAGTGTAACATGTCCCAGTTGGTTACATAGTGTAACATGTCCCAGTTGGTTACATAGTGTAACATGTCCCAGTTGGTTACATAGTGTAACATGTCCCAGTTGGTTGTATAGTGTAACATGTCCCAGTTGGTTACATAGTGTAACATGTCCCAGTTGGTTGTATAGTGTAACATGTCCCAGTTGGTTGTATAGTGTAACATGTCCCAGTTGGTTGTATAGTGTAACATGTCCCAGTTGGTTACATAGTGTAACATGTCCCAGTTGGTTACATAGTGTAACATGTCCCAGTTGGTTACATAGTGTAACATGTCCCAGTTGGTTACATAGTGTAACATGTCCCAGTTGGTTGTATAGTGTAACATGTCCCAGTTGGTTGTATAGTGTAACATGTCCCAGTTGGTTACATAGTGTAACATGTCCCAGTTGGTTGTATAGTGTAACATTTCCCAGTTGGTTACATAGTGTAACATGTCCCAGTTGGTTGTATAGTGTAACATGTCCCAGTTGGTTGTATAGTGTAACATGTCCCAGTTGGTTACATAGTGTAACATGTCCCAGTTGGTTACATAGTGTAACATATCCCAGTTGGTTGTATAGTGTAACATGTCCCAGTTGGTTACATAGTGTAACATGTCCCAGTTGGTTACATAGTGTAACATGTCCCAGTTGGTTACATAGTGTAACATGTCCCAGTTGGTTGTATAGTGTAACATGTCCCAGTTGGTTGTATAGTGTAACATGTCCCAGTTGGTTACATGGTTACATAGAGCCAATCAGTCTCCATCTGTAAATTGTAGAATTGGCTTCCAAACTAGATTACGTTATTTTCTCAAGATATGATTATAATTGAGGGAATGATGATAATCGATTCACCTACTTTTTCTGTTAGATAAACTACAGAGTTGGGTGCCAGACTGATCCCCTTGTCGTAAACGGCCGCTGGGACCTACCAGAAGGAGCAAAGGTGTGTGTCACAACATGTCCAGGAATTGTTGATTGCTTAACGCCGACGCAAGGAGTCAAGAAGCAGGTGCGGTTAGTGAGTTTAACATAAACAAACGATCCAAAAACAAGAGCAATGTCTGACTAGGAAACAGATCCAATACTGCCTGAAGAGTCATGCTATGGTATGGGCGATACAAGGGGCAGTAATCAGGGTAGTGATGGAGTCCAGGTGTTGTGGATAATGGGAGAGTAATCTGGGTAGTGATGGAGTCCAGGTGTTGTGGATAATGGGAGAGTAATCTGGGTAGTGATGGAGTCCAGGTGTTGTGGATAATGGGAGAGTAATCTGGGTAGTGATGGAGTCCAGGTGTTGTGAATAATGGGAGAGTAATCTGGGTAGTGATGGAGTCCAGGTGTTGTGGATAATGGAGAGTAATCTGGGTAGTGATGGAGTCCAGGTGTTGTGGATAATGGAGAGTAATCTGGGTAGTGATGGAGTCCAGGTGTTGTGGATAATGGGAGAGTAATCTGGGTAGTGATGGAGTCCAGGTGTTGTGGATAATGGGAGAGTAATCTGGGTAGTGATGGAGTTGTGGATAATGGGAGAGTAATCTGGGTAGTGATGGAGTCCAGGTGTTGTGGATAATGGGAGAGTAATCTGGGTAGTGATGGAGTTGTGGATAATGGGAGAGTAATCTGGGTAGTGATGGAGTCCAGGTGTTGTGGATAATGGGAGAGTAATCTGGGTAGTGATGGAGTCCAGGTGTTGTGGATAATGGAGAGTAATCTGGGTAGTGATGGAGTCCAGGTGTTGTGGATAATGGGAGAGTAATCTGGGTAGTGATGGAGTCCAGGTGTTGTGAATAATGGGAGAGTAATCTGGCTCGTGATGGAGTCCAGGGGAGAAGGAGTAGACGTGACAGATTGCAGTGGTTAAGCAACCTTATAAATAATTTAATTCACTGTCCACTTGCTATTTTCACAGCTTGTCAGGCAAAACCTCAGAATAGAAGTATGTCATGTGATAGAAGTATCCTTGTGACACCTTCTCCGTGGTTACCAGTCTCCCACGACATCCTATGTAAAGGACACACCATCATGAGGCCTTTTCATAGTGACCTGAGTTACTGCCCTGAGGACACTGACGGCTTCATCGACAACGACAGGTAATGTGTTATATGAAAAGTTGCATAAAGAAATACCATTGCTTGATAAACTAGTAGGCCAAGCAGATACATCTAGTAGAATCATTAGCAAAAATCTTTGTCTTTTCTTTACCACTTGGCTGTCTATCATATACCTCCCTGTCACAGGCCCTCCCAGTCAACGCCACCTCATAAGAGTGCCTGCTGCAGTTCTAGAGATATCCAGTTTGCAGCTGAACACGCAGTATCGAGATGACCAGCAAGGGGTCCCTCATTGACATCATTCAGACATGCCCTCGCTGTGAGCATTCCTGTGAATGGAACAGTCAGACATGACCTCACTGTGAACATTCCTATGAATGGAACAGTCAACCACATGACCTCACTGGGAACATTCCAATGAATGGAACAGTCAACCACATGACCTCACTGGGAACATTCCTATGAATGGAACAGTCAACCACATGACCTCACTGGGAGCATTCCAATGAATGGAACAGTCAACCACATGACCTCACTGGGAACATTCCAATGAATGGAACAGTCAGACACGTTGCAAATATCTGTCCAGCAACCTTCACCTGTCAGTGACAACAGCTTTCACAGGCTCTTCATTTGTACAAATACAGAAGCTAACCCACTTCATTACATTGATACATTTGATAACCCAATTTATAAAACATAATTTATGTAAACTTGTTTATTATTTTCTACTTCCTAAACCGTGTTTGGACGGGCTTAGTTTTACTTGGGGAGGTCGGGTAATGTGTTTGGTCATCATGCACAACTACAACCTCTGTCATTTTAGTCCCGTTCGAATCTGCCATGACAGTTCATTTCTACATGACAGGAGAGTAACAATTCCAGCAAGAATAACCTACTGTTTTTGATAAATGCTAGTCCCGTGCGAATCGACATCGCCGTCATTTTGAGAGAAATGTCTGAGTTGTCTGAGGTGTTGCTGGAACAAGGAAGCAACAACTGATTGGATAAAATAAAGGAAGTGTTTATGAAGGGCCCACATGTATCAAGTTTCACAGAGAATGCTTTTGTTTATACATTATGTGCGAATGAATTGATCACGGCCAAATGAAATCATTTTTTTTAAAAGTGCTTATTTTTATGCGAACCTTGCTGTTAATAGATCGCAAAGCAGAACTGAGCTAAACATTTGGAAAGGACAACTTCATAGCCTCAAAACACATCTCAGGTGCAAGTGCTTAACTCACATCTGAAGGGACATTTTACTGCGGATCGCTAAAATATCTGAATGTTTATGATTTCTCAATTCAAACATTATGGCGACATTATCCCGAGGATAGTTTGGTACGGTTTATAAACTTGGCGAACCAAGCTCGAGTTATCAGTGTCGCCCGGACTTGTTGAAATATCTTCATACCTAGAAAAAAAAACTCCAGGCTGCCATGATAACTCTCACACCCTCATCTGTTTCACTTGTCTTTGTGATTGTCTCCACCCCTCCCTCCAGGTGTCGCCCATCTTCCCCATTATCCCCTGTGTATTTATACCTGTGTTCTCTGTTTGTTGCCAGTTCATTTTGTTTTCGTCAAGCCTACTAGTGGTTTTCCCTCTGTTCCTGTCTTAATCTAGTACCTGTTTTCTAGCTTTCCGGGTTTTGACCATTCTGCCTGCTAAACTCATCCCGTCTGAAATGTCTTCAGGTATAACGGACATTCTGGAGTAATAATTACATAACCAACTTTCTCTAGTAAAACTAGTTCCATGTGAATAGAGCTTTAGATGCATATAATGTCCAGGGTATAACCTAGCCTGGTGGTCAAAGGTCATGTGGTTTGGTAAGAAGAATGTCCCTTTCGCCACAGGTTTGATGTCTACCTCTGAGGGTTTAGAGCTTGAGGTAGTCACCTCATACAAGTACTTGGGAGTATGGCTAGATGGTACACTGTCCTTCTCTCAGCACATATCTGCATGCTAAAGTTAAATTTTGACTTGGTTTCCTCTATCGTAATCGCTCCTCTTTTACCTCAGCTGCCAAAATAACACTGATTCACCCCAAACTAACCCTGATTCAGATGACCATCCGACCCATGCGAGATTACCAAGATGTAATTTATAGGTCTGCAGGTAAGGGTGCTCTCGAGCAGCCACCAATGCTCCTTATAGGACACATCACTGCACTCTATACTCTTCTGTAAACTGGTCATCTCTGTAAACCTGTCGCAAGACCCACTGGTTGATGCTTATTTATAAAAAACCCTTAGGCCCCACTGCCAGGAGAACACTACCTGCTCCAATACATAGTGCCAACTGTAAAGTTTGGTGGAGGAGGAATAATGTTCTGGGGATGTTTTTCATGGTTCGGTGACCCTTAGTTCCAGTGAAGGGAAATATTACCACGACAGCATACAATGACATTCTAGATGATTATATTGCTTCTATCTTTGTGCTGCTACCATGTTGTGTTGCTACCATGTTGTTATGTTGTGTTTCTACCATGCTGTGTTGTTATGTGTTGCTGCCTCGTGGTGTCTCTCTTGTTGTGATGTGTGTTTTGTCCTATATTTATATTGTATTTATTTATTTATTTGAATCCCAACCCCCATCCCCGCAGGAGGCCTTTTGCCTTTTGGTAGGCCGTCACTGTATATACAAATTTGTTCTTAACTGACTAGCCTAGTTAAATATAGATGAAATAAAACATTTTTAAAATGTTTGGGGAAGGCCCTTTTCTGTTTCAGCGTAACATTGGCCCCGTGCACAAAACAAGGTCCGTACAGAAATGATTTACCGAGATCAGTGTGGAAGAACTTGACTGGCCTGCACAGGGCCCTGACCTCAACAACCATCGAACACCTTTGGGATGAATTGGAACGCTGACTGCGAGCCTAATCGCCCAACATTCGTGCCTGACCTCACTAATGCTCTTGTGGCTGAATGGAAGCAAGTCCCAGCAGCAATGTTCCAACATCTAGTGGAAAGCCTTCCCAGAAGAGTGGAGGCTGTTATAGCAGCAATGTTCCAACATCTAGAGGAAAGCCTTCCCAGAAGAGTGGCTGTTATAGCAGCAATGTTCCAGCATCTAGTGGAAAGCCTTCCCAGAAGAGTGTAGGCTGTTATAGCAGCAATGTTCCAACATCTAGTGGAAAGCCTTCCCAGGAGAGTGGAGGCTGTTATAGCAGCAATGTCCCAACCTCTAGTGGAAAGCCTTCCCAGAAGTGTGGAGGCTGTTATAGCAGCAATGTCCCTACATCTAGTGGAAAGCCTTCCCAGAAGAGTGGAGGCTATTATCGCAGCAATGTTCCAACATCTAGTGGAAAGCCTTCCCAGAAGAGTGGAGGCTGTTACAGCAGCAATGTTCCAACATCTAGTTGAAAGCCTTCCCATAAAAGGGGAGGCTGTTATATCAGCAATGTTCCAACATCTAGTGGAAAGCCTTCCCAGAAGAGTGGAGGCTGTTATAGCAGCAATGTTCCAACATCTAGTGGAAAGCCTTCCCAGAAGAGAGGAGGCTGTTACAGCAGCAATGTTCCAACATCTAGTGGAAAGCCTTCCCAGAAGAGTGGAGGCTGTTATAGCAGCAATGTTCCAACATCTAGTGGAAAGCCTTCCCAGAAGAGTGGAGGCTGTTATAGCAGCAATGTTCCAACATCTAGTGGAAAGCCTTCCCAGAAGAGTGGAGGCTATTATAGCAGCAAAGGGAGAACCAACTCCATATTTGACATACTCTGTCAGGGAACTCCCGTCTCAGACCATATGGTGTCCAGTACACCATAGAGGAAGGTTTGACGAATGACATGTTTGGCAAGGTAGCCCCAGGCCCCCAGCACCACCAGACAAAATGCTGATAGGTACTGAAGACAGGACTCTACTCAGAGCTGACAGTGTGTTCGACAGTCAAATCCTTAGATATGGGCAAATAGACCATATAAATAAATGTAATTCTAGTTCTGTTTAGACAGCTGAAGTTGTACTTTACACAACTTTTTTAAATTATTTAGTTTTTATTTTGTTAGGTCAAATGTCCTTTTTTTATAAGCACATCAATATATTTACAACAGAAAATGTTTTGTCTTTGTAACACAAAAGACGACAGTTGATTTTTTTGGTTTGTGTTTGATAAATGTGTAAGCTGGCTGTGTTAGTGTAATATCCACATGGAACCTACACCATGTAGGAATATTGGTATTGAGACAAGACAAAACTAGCCAGTTATCGAATATTGTTTTCGTAAGACAGCTGAGCTGACTGAAGACCGCAGGCAATCAACTCGCAGTAGTAGATATTCCCCCCCCCCACGATAGCATGTATTTACACGATGTGACTTTTAAAGTGTTGTATAATGAGCGTCTTATGAAACACATTCTAGACACTGGCTCTCACTATCTTACCATAACTGATTTGACAGAGACATATTCCCACTTGAAAAAAATATGACAGTGTGTTATAGAATAGGTCACACTGTAGTATCCCTCAATCATGTGTAGTATTTACTATAGAATGTTTGAGTATACTGTAGATACTACAGTACTGCCTGGGGGAAAACACTGTAGTAAATACAGCACTGTATGTAAAAACAAGCAACACTTTTTTAACTATACTATTTAATTTTACAGGTTAGAGAAAAGCTCTGATCTATTTGTTCAGACCCCAGTCCTACCCCAGTCCAACCCCAGTCCCACCCTACCTTGTTCAGACCCCAGTTCTACCCCAGTCCTACCCTACCTTGTTCAGACCCCAGTTCTACCCCAGTCCTACCCCAGTCCCACCCTACCTTGTTCAGACCCCAGTCCTACCCCAGTCCTACCCCAGTCCTACCCCAGTTCCACCCTACCTTGTTCAGACCCCAGTCCTACCCCAGTCCCACCCTACCTTGTTCAGACCCCAGTCCTACCCCAGTCCAACCCCAGTCCCACCATACCTTGTTCAGACCCCAGTTCTACCCCAGTCCTACCCCAGTCCTACCATACCTTGTTCAGACCCCAGTCCTACCCCAGTCCTACCCCAGTCCCACCCTACCTTGTTCAGACCCCAGTCCTACCCCAGTCGTACCCTACCTTGTTCAGACCCCAGGCCTAGCCCAGTCCCACCCTACCTTGTTCAGACCCCAGTCCTACCCCAGTCCTACCCCAGTCCTACCCCAGTCCCACCCTACCTTGTTCAGACCCCAGTTCTACCCCAGTCCTACCCCAGTCCTACCATACCTTGTTCAGACCCCAGTTCTACCCCAGTCCTACCCCAGTCCTACCATACCTTGTTCAGACCCCAGTCCTACCCCAGTCCTAGCCCAGTCCTACCCTACCTTGTTCAGACCCCAGTCCAACCCCAGTCCTACCCTACCTTGTTCAGACCCCAGTTCTACCCCAGGCCTAGCCCAGTCCTACCCTACCTTGTTCAGACCCCAGTTCTACCCCAGGCCTAGCCCAGTCCAACCCTACCTTGTTCAGACCCCAGTCCTAGCCCAGTCCTACCATACCTTGTTCAGACCCCAGTCCTACCCCAGTCCTACCCCAGTCCTAGCCCAGTCCTACCCTACCTTGTTCAGACCCCAGTCCAACCCCAGTCCTACCCCAGTCCTACCCTACCTTGTTCAGACCCCAGTCCTACCCCAGTCCTACCCCAGTCCTAGCCCAGTCCTACCCTACCTTGTTCAGACCCCAGTTCTACCCCAGTCCTACCCCAGTCCTACCCTACCTTGTTCAGACCCCAGTCCTAGCCCAGTCCAACCCTACCTTGTTCAGACCCCAGTCCTACCCCAGTCCCACCCTACCTTGTTCAGACCCCAGTCCTACCCCAGTCCCACCCTACCTTGTTCAGACCCCAGTCCTACCCCAGTCCTACCCCAGTCCTAGCCCAGTCCTACCCTACCTTGTTCAGACCCCAGTCCAACCCCAGTCCTACCCTACCTTGTTCAGACCCCAGTTCTACCCCAGTCCTACCCCAGTCCTACCCTACCTTGTTCAGACCCCAGTCCAACCCCAGTCCTACCCTACCTTGTTCAGACCCCAGTTCTACCCCAGGCCTAGCCCAGTCCTACCCTACCTTGTTCAGACCCCAGTTCTACCCCAGTCCTACCCCAGTCCCACCGTACCTTGTTCAGACCCCAGTTCTACCCCAGTCCTAGCCCAGTCCAACCCTACCTTGTTCAGACCCCAGTCCTACCCCAGTCCCACCCTACCTTGTTCAGACCCCAGTCCTACCCCAGTCCCACCCTACCTTGTTCAGACCCCAGTCCTACCCCAGTCCTACCCCAGTCCTAGCCCAGTCCTACCCCAGTCCTAGCCCAGTCCTACCCCAGTCCTACCCCAGTCCTACCCCAGTCCCACCCTACCTTGTTCAGACCCCAGTCCTACCCCAGTCCTACCCCAGTCCTAGCCCAGTCCTACCCCAGTCCTACCCCAGTCCTACCCCAGTCCTACCATACCTTGTTCAGACCCCAGTCCTACCCCAGTCCTACCCCAGTCCTAGCCCAGTCCTAGCCCAGTCCTACACCAGTCCTAGCCCAGTCCTACCCCAGTCCTACCCCAGTCCTACCCCAGTCCTACCCCAGTCCCACCCTACCTTGTTCAGACCCCAGTCCTACCCCCGTCCTACCCCAGTCCTAGCCCAGTCCTACCCCAGTCCTACCCCAGTCCTACCCCAGTCCTACCATACCTTGTTCAGACCCCAGTCCTACCCCAGTCCTACCCCAGTCCTAGCCCAGTCCTACCCCAGTCCTACCCCAGTCCTACCCCAGTCCTACCCTACCTTGTTCAGACCCCACTATAGAAAAAACACTATAGTAAATACTACAGTATACTATGATCTGCAAAAACACTATAATAAATACTACAGTATACTATGATCTGCAAAAACACTATAGTAAATACTACAGTATACTATGATCTGCAAAAACACTATAGTAAAAACTACAGTATACTATGATCTGCAAAAACACTATAGTAAATACTACAGTATACTATGATCTGCAAAAACACTATAGTAAAAACTACAGTATACTATGATCTGCAAAAACACTATAGTAAATACTACAGTATACTATGATCTGCAAAAACACTATAGTAAATACTACAGTATACTATGATCTGCAAAAACACTATAGTAAAAACTACAGTATACTATGATCTGCAAAAACACTATAGTAAAAACTACAGTATACTATGATCTGCAAAAACACTATAGTAAATACTACAGTATACTATGATCTGCAAAAATTTACTGAAGTTTGTTTGCGGAATTTAGCGAATACTATTTTTTTTATATCATAGTATACTATAGCATTTTTTTAATGTGGGATCAGCTAGATAGGATAGCCAGCTGCAACTATCCCCAAGCTATGCTAGCTAGCTGCTGTCATCTTGGCTCAACACAATGTTAGCCTACACATACAACTGAATTAGCTGACCATTTTTGAGAGAAGTCCTCAACTTCAAAACTCCGTTCTCTCCAGAGCAATGCTAATGTAGCTGACCTCGCTGTACTCCCTACTGAACTTGTTTGTTGTGAATGAATGGCAAAGACACACCCAAGAACCCCCCCCCCCCCACATCAAACAACAACCCAAGACAACTTGTCTGCTCCTCCTCCTCTTTCTGTCTCTCCCTGCCTCTCTCTTTCAATTTCAATTCAAAGAGGCTTTATTTACATGGGAAACATGCACTCACCGGAAGTTTATTAGGTACACCACCCTGTTGAGGAAAATGGATCGCTCCTATAGTGTCTGTGACTTGCTATATAAAGCAGGCAGACAGGCATCAAGACATTCAGTTACTGTTCAGTTTAACTTTAAAATGGGACAAAACTAGTGACCTAAGAGACTTTGAGCGTGGGACGATCGTCGGTGCCAGGCACTCCGGTTCCAGTATCTCAGAAACGGACTCCCTACTGAGCTTTTCACTCACAACAGTGTCTAGGTTTTACCTGAGAACGGTACGACAAACAAACAACATCCAGTCAGCGGCAGTCCTGTGTGTGAAAACAGCTCGTTGATGAGAGGTGGAAGGAGAAGGGCAAGAATCATACAAGCCAACAGGTGGTTCACAAACAGGAAAATAACAGAGCAGTACAACAGTGGTGTGAAGAACGGGATCTCTGAGAACAACTCGTCTGTCCTGGACGGGATGGAGACGACCTCCCCGGGTTCAACTCCTGTCAGCAGTACAATAGTAGTGTGAAGAACGGGATCTCGGAGAACACACAACTCGTCTGTCCTGGACGGGATGGAGACGACCTCCCCGGGTTCAACTCCTGTCAGCAGTACAACTGTGGTGTGAAGAACGGGATCTCTGAGAACAACTCGTCTGTCCTGGACGTGATGGAGACGACCTCCCCGGGTTCAACTCCTGTCAGCAGTACAATAGTAGTGTGAAGAACGGGATCTCGGAGAACACACAACTCGTCTGTCCTGGACGGCATGGAGACGCCCTCACCGGGTTCAACTCCTGTCAGTACAACAGTAGTGTGAAGAACGGGATCTCGGAGAACACACAACTCGTCTGACCTGGACGGCATGGAGACGCCCTCACCGGGTTCAACTCCTGTCTAGAGGAAGCCAGAAGAAGTGGCTCCAGTGAGCAACGCCATCATCAACACCGGACAACTGAGGAGTGTAAAATACAACATCTGGAATATGACATTGAGTTCAGTCTACCTGAGTGACCAGTCCCCCGGACCTGGAGCTGGAACCAGCTGGTAGCTGCATGACTGTAGCGCCGTCCATCGAGACAGAATGGATCAACATCTCTGTGGAACGTTTTGCGACACCGTGTAGAATGGCCCCAAATAATTCAGGCTGTTCTGGTGGCAAATGGGGGTGTACCTAATAAACTGTACGTATGTGTATGTCTACATTGCCAAAGCAAAAAAAAAAAAAAAAAAAAAGAGACAATGAGAAATGAACAAAAAACATCAAAGTTTTCAAAAACATAAAACATTTCAAATGTTGTTTTATTAACAATGTGCAAATAGTTGTAGTACAAATAGTGGGGGGGAGGATAAATAAACAGATAAATATAGGTTGTATTTGCATTGTTGTTTGTGCTCCATTGTTTGTCCTGTTCTCATGGCAACGGGTCACAAATCTTGCTGCTGTGACTGCACACCGCGGTATATCGCCTAACGCATATGGGTTTATGATTTGTTTTCAAATTCGTTGTGGGTCTGTGTAATCTGAGAGAAATATGTCTCGCATAGGGTTATACATTTGGCAGGTTAGGAAGTGCAGCTCAGTTTCCACCTCATTTTTGTGGGCAGCACATAGCCTATCTTCTCTTGAGAGCCAGGTCTGCCTATGGCGGCCCCTCTCAATAGCAGGGCTATAATCACTGAGTGTGTACGTAGTCAAGGATTTTATCTCTCTATCTCTCTCTCTCTCTCTCTCTCTCTCTGCTCCTCCCTCTCTCTTTCTCTCATCTCTTTCTCTCCTCTGTCTGTCTGTCTGTATTTGCTCCTCCCTCTCTCCTCTCTGTCTGACTTTCTCACCCGAAAAAGCACTTTCTATCATCCATTTCAACGTCAAGCTGTTTTTTTAGTGGGCCTCATTATTTAGTATTGAGCTGTAAAATACCCTCTTCTCTTAGCTAAGTGTTCCCATACGTCCTAAAAGTAAGTGTGTGTGTGTGTGTACGTGTATGTGTGTGGTCGCCTTGCTAAGTGTCCACAACCGCTCTGCCAAAGTAGTGCTAAAAGACTGAAGGCTCTCTACAACATCTGCTTAACTACAAACTCACAGAGTCATCAGCAGAACTAGAGAGAGAGAGACAGAGAGAGATGGAGAGAGAGAGAGACAGAGAGAGACAGAGAGAGACACAGAGAGAGAGAGAGAGAGAGACAGAGAGACAGAGATGGAGACAGAGAGAGACAGAGAGACAGAGAGAGACAGAGAGACAGACAGGAGACACAGAGAGAGAGAGACAGAGAGGAGTGAGAGGGAGAGGAGAGAGTGACAGAGATGGAGGGAGGGACAGAGATGGAGAGGAGAGATGTTTATTTCACTTTTGTATATTATCTACCTCACTTGCTTTGGCAATGTTAACACATGTTTCCCATGCCAATAAAGCCCCTTGAATTGAATTGGGAGAGGGAGAGGAGAGAAAGATAGAGAGAGAGACAGAGAGAAAGAGAGAGAATTACATTTTTGTTTTTGTTTATTTCACTTTTGTTTATTATCTATTTCACTTGCTTTGTCAATGTAAACATATGTTTCCCATGCCAATAAAGCCCTTAAATTGAAATTGAATTGAGAGCAGTGAGTGGGTAGTAAGCTCATGGGCTCCTGAGTTCTTCTGCAAAAACAGAATTACAGTTGCAGAAATGTAGATAAACTAGAATTTTGCAACAATTTATCCAGGATACAAACCTCAACATTAAAACTTTCAATCCAAATCAAAATGCCAGACCTAAAACCTTTATTTTGGACATAATTTATTGAATATACAAGACAAAGGAGTAGATCGCGGACTACAGGAAATGGTGGGCCGAAACAGACCCCCATTAACATCGATGGGATTGAAGTCAAAAGGTTCTACAGCTGCACCATTAAGAGCATCCTCGGCAGGGTAGCCTAGTGGTTAGAGTGTTGGACTAGTAACCGGAAGGTTGCAAGTTCAAACCCCCGAGCTGACAAGGTACAAATCTGTCGTTCTGCCCCTGAACAGGTAGTTAACTCACTGTTCCCAGGCCGTCATTGAAAATAAGAATGTGTTCTTAACTGACTTGCCTAGTTAAATAAAGGTAAAATAAAAAATAAAAAATCCTGGTTGCATCACTGCCTGGTATGTTAACTGCTCGGCATCTGACCGTAAGGCGCAAACAGAGGGTTGTGCGAACGGCCCAGTACATCACTGGGGCCAAGCTTCCTGACATCCAGGTCCTCTATAATAAGTGGAGTCATAGGAAGGCCATTACATTTGTCAGACTTTAGTCACCGAAGTCATAGAATGTTTTCTCTGCTACCGCACGGCAAGTGGTACCGGGGCGCCAAGTCTAGGTCCAAAAGGCTCCTTAACAGCTTCTACCCCCAAGCCATAAGACTGCTGAACAGCTTCTACCCCCAAGCCATCAGACTGCTGAACAGCTTCTACCCCTAAGCCATCAGACTGCTGAACAGCTTCTACCCCCAAGCCATCAGACTGCTGAACAGCTTCTACCCCCAAGCCATCAGACTGCTGAACAGCTTCTACCCCCAAGCCATCAGACTGCTGAACAGCTTCTACCCCCAAGCCATCAGACTGCTGAACAGCTTCTACCCCCAAGCCACAAGACTGCTGAACAGCTTCTACCCCCAAGCCATCAGACTGCTGAACAGCTTCTACCCCCAAGCCATCAGACTGCTGAACAGCTTCTACCCCCAAGCCATCAGACTGCTGAACATCAGACTGCTGAACAGCTTCTAACCCCAAGCCATCAGACTGCTGAACAGCTTCTACCCCCAAGCCATCAGACTGCTGAGCAGCTTCTAACCCCAAGCCATCAGACTGCTGAACAGCTTCTACCCCCAAGCCATCAGACTGCTGAACAGCTTCTACCCCCAAGCCATCAGACTGCTGAACAGCTTCTAACCCCAAGCCATCAGACTGCTGAACAGCTTCTAACCCCAAGCCATCAGACTGATGAACAGCTTCTACCCCCAAGCCATCAGACTGCTGAACAGCTTCTACCCCCAAGCCATCAGACTGCTGAACAGCTTCTACCACCAGGCCATCAGACTGCTGAACAGCTTCTACCACCAGGCCATCAGACTGCTGAACAGCTTCTAACCCCAAGCCATCAGACTGCTGAACAGCTTCTAACCCCAAGCCATTAGACTGCTGAACAGCTTCTACCCCCAAGCCATCAGACTGCTGAACAGCTTCTACCCCCAAGTCATCAGACTGCTGAACAGCTTCTACCCCCAAGCCATCAGACTGCTGAACAGCTTCTACCCCCAAGCCATTAGACTGCTGAACAGCTTCTACCCCCAAGTCATCAGACTGCTGAACAGCTTCTACCCCCAAGCCATCAGACTGTTGAACATCTAATCAAATGGTTCACCAGACTGTTACATTAACCCCCCTCCCTCCATTTTGTTTGTACACTGCTGCTACTTGCTGTTTATTATCATAGTGACTTCACCGTAACCTACATGTACACATTACCTCTAACCTGTACCCCTGCACACTGACTCGGTACTGGTACACCCTGTATATAGCCTCGCTATTGTTATGTTATCGTGTTGCTTTTTATTATTTTTACTTTAGTTTATTTGGTAAATATTTTCTTCACTCTTCTTGAACTGCGCTGTAGGTTAAGGGCTTTTTAAGTAAACGTTTCACTTGTTGTATTCAGAACTGAGTGGGTAATATTCAGTCTGAAGCTATTTCTGAAGCCAAAAAAGAAGAAAAAATACAATAATCTCTAGGTCATTTTGTTAAATAAAGCCAAGTAAATAAGTATACTAAGCTACCAAGCTGCTAGGACAGAACAGACCTGGGGGCACCTTCAATTAGCACTGAAGTGTGAAGTCAGATGTGTGAAAACTCTTGAGCCCAACAATGGCAGGAGAGTTTCCCAGCCAAATCCAGAGGCCTTTGAAGCCCATAAGGCTTATCCCTGTCCAGAGGTCATTACAGTACAGTACCCCATGGATATTAAACATAACACTGAATAAGTACAAAAATAAGCTCCTCAATGACAATTCAGAGACACTGTTTGCTGACTGCTACAGAGAGGGAAACATAAGCAACTTAATGTTCCACACAGACCATCCCATGGCACAGTGCTATAAGAACACACTACCCCTATGTCAAGAGAGAGGGTATTGGCCCAGGGTGACGACTCCCCCATCCTGAGTGATTCTCATCACACCTCTTCAAACTGTCCTGCCGACGAGGAGAGTCACTCCCCAACAGCACTGAACACACCCAGGTCCCACAACTGGACTTGCTTCTCCATCATTGAGAGGGTTAAATTCACAGCGCTGGAGAGAAACATGGTGGAGGTCAGAGAGCTGGAGAGAGACATGGTGGAGCTCAGGGAGCTCAGAGAGAGACATGGTGGAGCTCAGGGAGCTCAGAGAGAGACATGGTGGAGGTCAGAGAGCTGGAGGGAGACGTGGTGGAGCTCAGAGAGCTGGAGAGAAACATGGTGGAGCTCAGAGAGCTGGAGAGAGATGTGGTGGAGCTCAAGGAGCTCAGAGAGAGACGTGGTGCAGTTCAGAGTGCTGGAGAGAAACATGGTGGAACTCAGAGAGACATGGTGAAGCTCAGAGAGACATGGTGACACTCAGAGAGACATGGTGGAGCTCAGAGAGACATGGTGGAGCTCGGAGAGACATGGTGGAACTCAGAGAGACATGGTGGAGCGCAGAGAGACATGGTGGAGTTCAGAGAGACATGGTGGAGCTCAGAGAGACATGGTGGAGCTCGGAGAGACATGGTGAAGCTCAGAGAGACATGGTGGAGTTCGGAGAGACATCGTGGAGTTCAGAGAGACATGGTGGAGTTCAGAGAGATGTGGTGGAGCTCAGAGAGATGTGGTGGAGCTCAGATAGACGTGGTGGAGCTCAGAGAGACATGGTGGAGCTCAGAGAGACATGGTGGAGCTCAGAGAAACGTGCTGGAGCTCCGAGAGCTGGAGAGAGACATGGTGGAGCTCAGAGAGACATGGTGGAGCTCAGAGAGACGTGGTGAAGCTCAGAGAGACATGGTGGAGCTCAGAGAGACATGGTGGAGCTCAGAGAGACATGGTGGAGCTCAGAGAGACATGGTGGATCTCAGAGAGACGTGGTGGAGCTCAAAGAGACGTGGTGGAGTTCAGAGAGACGTGGTGGAGTTCAGAGAGACATGGTGGAGTTCAGAGAGACATGGTGGAGTTCAGAGAGACATGGTGGAGCTCAGAGAGACGTGGTGGAGCTCAGAGAGACGTGGTGGAGCTCAGAGAGACGTGCTGGAGCTCAGAGAGCTGGAGAGAGACATGTTGGAGCTCAGAGAGACATGGTGGAGCTCAGAGAGACGTGGTGAAGCTCAGAGAGAGACATAGTGGAGCTCAGAGAGAGACGTGGTGGAGCTCAGAGAGACAAGGTGGAGCTCAGAGAGCTGGAGAGCGACATGGTTGAGCTCAGAGAGACATGGTGGAATTCAGAGAGACATGGTGAAGCTCAGAGAGGCATGGTGACGCTCAGAGAGACATGGTGGAGCTCAGAGAGACATGGTGGAGCTCGGAGAGACATGGTGAAGCTCAGAGAGACATGGTGGAGCTCAGAGAGACGTGGTGGAGCTCAGAGAGACATGGTGGAGTTCAGAGAGACATGGTGGAGTTCAGAGAGACGTGGTGGAGCTCAGAGAGATGTGGTGGAGCTCAGAGAGACATGGTGGAGCTCATAGAGACGTGCTGGAGCTCAGAGAGCTGAAAAGAGAGACATGGTGGAGCTCAGAGAGACATGGTGGAGCTCAGAGAGACGTGGTGAAGCTCAGAGAGACATGGTGGAGCACAGAGAGACATGGTTGGAGCTCAGAGAGACATGGTGGATCTCAGAGAGACGTGGTGGAGCTCGAAGAGACGTGGTGGAGTTCAGAGAGACATGGTGGAGCTCGGAGTGACGTGGTGGAGTTCAGAGAGACATGGTGAAGCTCAGAGAGACATGGTGGAGCTCAGAGAGACGTGGTGGAGCTCAGAGAGACGTGGTGGAGCTCAGAGAGACATGGTGGAGCTCAGGGAGACATGGTGGAGCTCAGAGAGACATGGTGGAGCTCATAGAGACATGGTGGAGCTCAGAGAGGTAGTCCACACAATCCAGACAGAACAAATCCATAAAACAGACCAGCAGCAACAACACCCCCCAACAAGACCCGGAGGGCAGAATGTGTAGATGGACGGCCATCTGAGAGAGTTGTCTGCTTTGAATTAAAGAGGCACACTGAAGGACAAGGTCAGAAGGCTGAGGTGTGACAGAGAGCATGACACTCACCCAGACAAGACAGCAGAATAGCCCACCTCAGACACGGACCACAACCTCAACACCACAATGTGACAGACAACACAAGACCCACCAACCCTCCTGACCCCTCCTGTCTCAGCCTCCAGTATTTATGCTGCAGTAGTTTATGTGTCGGGGGGCTGCGGTCAGTTTGTTATAGCTGTAGTACTTCTCCTGTCCTATTCGGTGTCCTGTATGAATCTAAGTGTGTGTTCTCTAATTCTCTCTTTCTTTCTCTCTCTCGGAGGACCTGAGCCCTAGGACCATGCCCCAGGACTACCTGACATGATGACTCCTTGCTGTCCCCAGTCCACCTGGCCGTGCTGCTGCTCCAGTTTCAACTGTTCTGCCTTATTATTATTGGACCATGCTGGTCATTTATGAACATTTGAACATCTTGGCCATGTTCTGTTATAATCTCCACCCAGCACAGCCAGAAGAGGACTGGCCACCCCACATAGCCTGGTTCCTCTCTAGGTTTCTTCCTAGGTTTTGGCCTTTCTAGGGAGTTTTTCCTAACCACCGTGCTTCTACACCTGCATTGCATGCTGTTTGGGGTTTTAGGCTGGGTTTCTGTACAGCACTTTGAGATATCAGCTGATGTACGAAGGGCTATATAAATAAATTTGATTTGATTTTGATTTGATTTGAACAGACCCCACCCCCTCCTAACAGACCCCACCCCCTCCCATCAGACCCAACCCCCTCCTAACAGCCCACCTCAGACCAGGACCACAACCTCAATGGGACAGATAACACAGGACCCACCAACCCAACAGACCCCACCCCACCCCCTCCCACCAGACCCCACCCCCTCCCAACAGACCCCACCCCCTCCTAACAGCCCACCTCAGACCAGGACCACAACCTCAATACCACAATGGGACAGATAACACAGGACCCACCAACCCAACAGACCCCACCCCTCCTAACAGACCCCACCCCCTCTTAACAGACCCCACCCCCTCCTAACAGCCCACCTCAGAGCCAGACCACATCCACAACACATTGGACAGACAACACAGAACCCACCAACCCAACAGACCCCACCCCCTCCTAACAGTAGCCCACCTCAGAGCCAGACCACATCCACAACACATTGGACAGACAACACAGAACCCACCAACCCAACAGACCCCACCCCCTCCTAACAGACACCACCCCCTCTTAACAGACCCCACCCCCTCCTAACAGCCCACCTCAGAGCCAGACCACATCCACAACACATTGGACAGACAACACAGAACCCACCAACCCAACAGACCCCACCCCCTCCTAACAGACACCACCCCTCTTAACAGACCCCACCCCTCCTAACAGCCCACCTCAGAGCCAGACCACATCCACAACACATTGGACAGACAACACAGGACCCACCAACCCAACAGACCCCACCCCCTCTTAACAGACCCCACCCCCTCCTAACAGCCCACCTCAGAGCCAGACCACATCCACAACACATTGGACAGACAACACAGGACCCACCAACCCAACAGACCCCACCCCCTCCTAACAGACCCCACCCCCTCCTAACAGCCCACCTCAGAGCCAGACCACATCCACAACACATTGGACAGACAACACAGGACCCACCAACCCAACAGACCCCACCCCCTCCTAACAGACCCCACCCCTCCTAACAGCCCACCTCAGAGCCAGACCACATCCACAACACATTGGACAGACAACACAGAACCCACCAACCCAACAGGCCCCACCCCCTCCTAACAGCCCACCTCAGAGCCAGACCACATCCACAACACATTGGACAGACAACACAGAACCCACCAACCCAACAGACCCCACCCCCTCCTAACAGACCCCACCCCCTCTTAACAGGCCCCACCCCCTCCTAACAGACCCCTGTCAGCTCCCCTGACTGCTCCTCATTGACTTAAATGGCAAATACATTCAAGAGTATAAACTTTTTCTCAAACACAAAGAGGCTAAACTCTGGTGCCCAAACACTAGTCCCTGGAGCTGTTGTCATGGGACAGACTAGGGCCCCCAGTCACATCGTAATTCACATGGGCAAATATTACCTAAGAACCCAGCAGTAAAGGGTGGCCACAGCACTCAAGGGAGTGATTGAAAATGCTTTTTCCACTTTCCCCAACGCACAAATGGTTACCACCACCCTGCTACCACAAAGATAACTTTACCCTGTCACCATACAGTGGGTGAATGCAAGCATTTCGTGAGACTGTGCCTCAAAACCTAATGTCTACCTGACCCACCACCCACACTATAATACAAATCTATTATCTACCTGACCCACCACTCCACCCTGGACTTGAACAGCCTTTACCACCAGGTCCACCTCTACAAGACAGGAATCCCAACTGTTGTCCTGAAGGACATCACCCTCAACCGCAAACCCAGCACCTCACAAAGGAGCAACATAGCAACCAACACCCTGTCCAGACCTGCGAGACCCCCTTCTGAAGGACCTGCACAGAGAGAACCCATACCAAGAGGACCTACACCCAGACCACAGCATCACCGGCCACACCCCAACCAGCTGAGACCACCCCAAGCAAACCCTGGCCACGCCCTTTATATATAGGCCCCCCCCCATATCAGACCTATGTCCCTTCTGCCCACCCCATGACCCCGCCCCCTGCGGCAAGGACCTCAACATGACAGCAGGACATATACCCAGACTGTGAGCAGAGCAACAGGCCCAACCCCCACTATTACACCTGCCCAAGCCCCATCCTGTGACCAAACAGGTAGGTATCAGATTCTCAACATGCTCTGCTTACTCCTACTGTGACGGTCTGATCATAAAGCACAAAACAACACACTATGGAACACAAAGCTTTTACTATCTCATCCTGGAATATACGAGGTCTGAGGTCAACTGCCTTTGGCCTAAAGAACAGAAATCCAGACTTCATCAAAGATATTGGAAATACAGACATTGTCATCCTACAAAAAACATGGTTTATAAAGGAGACGGACCAACTGGTTGCCCTCTAGGTTACAGAGAGCTGGTAGTCCCATCCACCACACTACCAGGTGGGTGGTATAGAGGAGATGGACCCACTGGTTGTCCTCTAGGTTACAGAGAGCTGGTAGTCCCATCCACCAAACTACCAGGTGGGTGGTATAGAGGAGATGGACCCACTGGTTGTCCTCTAGGTTACAGAGAGCTGGTAGTCCCATCCACCAAACTACCAGGTGGGTGGTATAGAGGAGATGGACCCACTGGTTGTCCTCTAGGTTACAGAGAGCTGGTAGTCCTATCCACCAAACTACCAGGTGTGAAACAGGGAACATTTTACATCAAGCTAGAAATTAAAATGGAAATTATCTCAACAGAGAAAATTGTCCTCATCTGTTCTACCTATATCTCCCGAAATTAATCCGCATACTTTAACGATGCTTCTCCATCCTAGAGGGGAGATCAACCATTTCCAGGCCCAGTGGAGTACTAGTTTGTGGCGACCTAAATGCCAGAACTGCACAAGAACCCGACACCCTCAGCACACATGGGGACAAACACCTACCTGGAGGTGACAGCATTCCTTCCCCCATATAACCCCCAAATATAAATACGACAGCACAACCAACAAAAAATGGGCCACAACTCCTGCAGCTCTGTTTGAAGCTGGGCATGTCCATAGTCATTGGTAGGCTTCGAGGGGACTCCTATGGTAGGTAAACCTATAGCTCATCTCTTGACAGTAGTACTGTAGACTACTTTAACACTGACCTCAACCCAGAGTCTCTCAGAGCATTCAGTCAGTTCACTGACACCCCTATCAGATCACAGCAAATCACACTCTACTTCAATCGAGGCATCAAAAACAAAAGAAACTGAATAATACTAAGAAATGGTGTAGATGGAAGGAAAATTGTGTGAAAATTTACCAAAAAACAAGTAGACAAATTCAATCCCTTCTAGAAAATTACCTGGACAAAAGATTTCACTGTAATAGTGACAGTGTAAACTTGGCAGTAGGAAACCTATACAGTATATTTGACCTCTCAACTTCCCTATCGAATCTAAAAATGTCAAGTAGACAACCTAAGAAAATGAACAACAATGACAGATTGTAACATCTCTCCTCTTTGTCTGATGATGAGAAATTGGAATCATCGGACCAACACGCAGCATGGTAAGTGTTCAGAGTAAATTTAATTAAATTAACTGAACACTGAATGACCAAAAAAAAGACAAAGAGCGTGAACGCCACAAAACAGTCCTGTAACAAGAAAATACAGGAAACAACTACCCACAAACTCAGGTGGGAACGGGCTACCTAAGTATGGTTCTCAATCAGAGACAATGATTGACAGCTTCCTCTGACTGGGAACCATACCTCTGATTGGGAGCCATACCAGGCCAAACACATAGAAATACAACACACAGAACAAAACATAGAATGTAAAACATAGAATGCCCACTCCAACTCATGCCCTGACCAAACCAAAATAGAGACCTAAAAAAAGGAACTAAGGTCGTGACCCAAATGGTTTGATGAAGAATGCAAAAACTTCAGAATCTAAGAAGGAACAGCACGTCAGAAATCAGCTCAATGTAATTGAAGAATCCATAGACTCTAACCACTTCTGGGAAAATTGGAAAACTCTAAACAAGCAACAACACGAAGAATTATCTATCCAAAACGGAGATGTATGGGTAAACCACTTCTCCAATATATATTGCTCTACAACAAAGAACAAACAGCAAAAACATATACATGATCAAATACAAATTGTAAAATCAATTATTAAAGACTAGTAGAACCCACTGCATCCAATTACATTGAATGAACTACAGGACAAAATACAAACCCCCCAACCCAAAAAGGCCTGTGGGGTTGATGGTATCCTCAATGAAATGATCAAATATACAGACCACAAATTCCAATTGGCTATACTTAAATATCATCCTCAGCTCTAGCATATTCCACAATATTTGGAACCAAGGGCAGATTCAATTCTCAAAAGTGGAGACAAATTTGGCCCCAACAACAACTATATGCGTCAACAGCAACCTTGGGAAAATCCTCTGCATTATCATTAACAGCAGTCTCATACAATTCCTCAGTTAAAACAACGTACTGAGCAAATGTCAATTTGGCTTTTTACCAAATTAGGGTACGACAGACCACGTATTCACCCTAATTGACGAACAAACAAACCGAAACAAAGGAAAAGTCTTCTTGTTAATTTCAAAAAAGTGTTTGACTCAATTTGGTAATACGAATGGATGGCAAGTGGTGTTGGCAGAAAAACATACGACATTATAAAAACCATGTACACAAACAGCAATTGTGCAGTTAAAATTGCCAAAAAAACACGTTTTTTTTTTCCACAGGGCCGTGGGGTGAGACAGGGATGCAGCTTAAGCCCCACCCTCTTCAACATATATACATATATATATATATATATATATATATGTAAACGAATTGGTGAAGGCACTAGGACAGATTGCAGCACCCGGCATCACCCTACTAGAATCTGAAGTCAAATGTCTGCTGTTTGCTGATGATCTGGTGCTTCTGTCCCCAACCAAGAAGGGCCTACAGCAGCACCTAGATATTCTGAACAGATTGTGTCAGACTTGGGCCAGACTTGGGCCCTGCCAGACCTGGGCCCTGACAGACATGGGCCCTGACAGACCTGGGCCCTGCCAGTAAATCTCAGTAAATGGTGTCCCAAAGAAAGGTCCAGTCGCCAGGACCACAAATACAAATTACACCTAGACATCCTTTCACACAAAAAACTATACATACCCAAACATCGGCGCCACAGGTAACTTCCACACAGCTGTGAACGATCTGAGAGACAAAGCAAGAAGGGTCTTCAATGCCATTCAAAGGAACATAAAATTTAACATACCAATTAGGATCTGGCTAAAAATGCTTGAATCCGTTATAGAACCCATTGCCCTTCATGGTTGTGAGGTCTGGGGTCCACCCACCAAACAAGGATTCACAAAATGGGACAAACATCAAATTTAGACTCTGCGTGCAGAATTCTGCAAAAATATCCTCCGTGTACAACGTAGAACACAGAATAATGCATGCAGAGCAGAATTAGGCCGATGCCCACTAATTATCAAAATCCAGAAAAGAGCCATTAAATTCTACAACCACCTAAAAGGAAGCTATTCCCAAACCTTCCAAAGCAAATTCATCACCTACAGAGAAATGAACATGGAGAAGAGTCCCCTAAGCAATCTGGTCCTGAGGCTCTGATCACAAACCCCCAGGACAGCAACAGAATTAGACCCAACAAAATCATTAAAAAACTTAAATATAAACTTAAATATAATTATTTGACACATTGGAAAGAATTTACATAAAAAATTGTATTGGGTCCTAAATAGAGAGTTCACAGTGTCAAAATACCTGACCACTGTGACTGACCCAAAATGAAGGAAATATTTGACTATTTGCAGACTCAGTGAGCATAGCCTCAATAGCATAGAGAAGGCAAACTGCCCACAAAATGAGGTGGAAAATGAGCTGCACTTCTTAACCTACTGCCAAATGTATGACCATATCAGAGAGACATATTTCCTACAGATTACATGGACACATATAGACTTAAAAAACCTGATATGAATAAACTAATAATAATAAATAATTTTATAAATTAATAATAAAACAAACCCAATTTTGATAAACTCCCATATCTCTGGGTGAAATTCCACAGTGTGACATCACAGCAGCGGGATCTGTGACCTGTTGCCACGAGAACAACCGGCGAAGAACAAATACCATTGTAAATTCATTTATTTTCCATTTTGTTCTCACCCCTCTCTCTCCCTCACCCCTCTCTCCTCCCTCTCTCTCTCCCACTCCCCCTCTCTCTTCCACTCCAAACTCTCTTCTCTCTCTCCCACTCCCCTCTCCCACTCCCCTCTCTCTCCTCTCTCTTCCACTCCACACTCTCTCCTCTCTCTCCCACTCCCCTCTCTCCCCTCCCTCACCCCCTCTCTCCCTCACCCCTCTCTCTCTCCTCTCTCCCTCACCCCTCTCTCCCCTCTCTCTCCTTCACCCCTCTCTCTCCTTTCTCTCCCACTCCACCCCTCTCTCTGCTCTACCACTCCACTCTCTCTCTATCCCACACCCCTCTCTCTCCCACTCCCCTCTCTCTCCTCTCTCTCCCACTCTCCCCTCTCTCTCCCTCACCCCTCTCTCTCCTCTTTCTCCCACTCCCCCTCTCTCCCCTCCCTCACCCCTCTCTCTCCCACTCCCCTCTCTCTCCTCTCTCTCCCACTCCCCCTCTCTCCTCTCTCTGCCACTCTCCCCTCTCTCTCCCTCACCCCTCTCTCTCTCATCTCTCTCTCCCACTCCACTCTCTCTATCCCACACCCCTCTCTCTCCCACTCCACTCTCTCTATCTCACACCCCTCTCTCTCCCATTCCCCTCTCTCTTCTCTCTCTCCCACTCCACTCTCTCTCTCACACCCCTCTCTCCCACTCCCCTCTCTCTCTCTCTTCTCTCTCCCACTCCCCTCTCTCTCTCTTCTTTCTCCCACTCCACCTCTCTCTCCATTCTCTCCCACTCTCCACTCTCTCTTCTCACTTCTCTCTTTCCCTCTTTCTTTTTCCTCTCTCCATCCCTTTAATTCTGCCCTTCTCTCCTCCCTTTCCCCCTTTCGCTCTCTCCCACTCTCCACTCTCTCTTCTCTCCTCTCTTTCCCTCTTTCTTTTTCCTCTCTCTCCATCCCTTTAATTCTGCCGTTCTCTCCTCCCTTTTCCCCCCTCTCTCTCTCCTCCCTTTCCCCCTTTCTCTCTCTCCCACTCTCCACTCTCTCTTCTCTTCTCTCTTTCCCTCTTTCTTTTTCCTCTCTCTCCATCCCTTTAATTCTGCCCTTCTCTCCTCCCTTTCCCCCTTTCTCTCTCTCCTCCCTTTCCTTTCCCCCTCTCTCTCCCCTCCCTTTCCCCCTTTCTCTCTCTCTCTTCTCTCTCCCACTCCCCTCTCACACCCCTCTCTCTCCCACTCCCCTCTTTCTCTCTTCTCTCTCCCACTCCCCTCTCTCTCTCTTCTCTCTCCCACTCCACCTCTCTCTCCTTTCTCTCCCACTCTCCACTCTCTCTTCTCACTTCTCTCTTTCCCTCTTTCTTTTTCCTCTCTCCATCCCTTTAATTCTGCCCTTCTCTCCTCCCTTTCCCCCTTTCGCTCTCTCCCACTCTCCACTCTCTCTTCTCTCCTCTCTTTCCCTCTTTCTTTTTCCTCTCTCTCCATCCCTTTAATTCTGCCCTTCTCTCCTCCCTTTCCCCCTTTCTCTCTCTCCTCCCTTTCCTTTCCCCCATCTCTCTCCCCTCCCTTTCCCACTTTCTCTCTCTCTCTTCTCTCTCCCACTCCCCTCTCTCTCCTCTCTCTCCCACTCTCCACTCTCTCTTCGCTCTTCTCTCTTTCCCCCTCTCTCTCTTCTCTCTCCCACTCCCCTCTCTCTCTCCTCTCTCTCCCACTCTCCAATCTCTCTTCGCTCTTCTCTCTTTCCCCCTTTCTCTCTCTCTCCCTCCTCCCTTCCACTTTCCCCCCACTCTCTCTCTCCTCCCTTCCCCCCTCTCTCTCTCCTCCCTTTCCCCCTTTCTCTCTCTCTCTCTCCTCCCTTTCCTTTGCCCCCTCTCTCTCCCCATCTATTCACAGTGCTGTGGTTCTATACAAGGTTACTCCATTAGCCGGCAGGATAGGAACAATGGGAAACTGCGTCAAGCAGGTGGTGCTTTCTGAGTTGAACAGAAGAGACTGTGTGTGTGTGTGTATGTGTATGTGTATGTGTGTGTGTGTGTGTGTGTGTGTGTGTGTGTGTGTGTAGCAATGGTACTCATTGGAGTTATAGTACTAGCTTTCTGAATGGACAGACTGGGTGAGTGAATGGTGGATTAGCAGAGCTGCTGTTTTCTTACTGTATAGAGTTCATTTCCATTTCAAATGACCATTGAACAAACAATCTAATAAATACATAATAAAAACAATTATACAGACTGTAGATTTATTGGAAGGTTTAGTTTAAAAATATATGTAAACCAACATGGTGGACAAGCTGTTTGAAATTAATTTCATTGAAATAACCAGAAAAAACACATGATTTCACATGTTGAAAATCCAATGATTTGAAGTGACCTTTACACATGTTTTGTGAAATCATCTGAAACCTGAAACGTGTTTTTTTTTAACCATTTCACAACATGACGATTTGGATTTTCTGACCTGAAATAAAACTGTGTTTATAGTTGTGTTTTTTTTGCTGTTGATTACATTTTACGTGATCACAAACTTTCACATTTAGAATAAAATGCTTAGATAATAAAACCGTCAGAACCTCTTCGATGACAGCAACATGCATTTCCTGCTTCGCCACAAGGGTCTGTTTGGAGATTTATTGGCAAGAGTTCAATTATACACTTTTGATAGAAAGTTACCAAGGATCCAAGTCAGTAATTGTGATACTGACAACACCAACTAAAAAGTAGCAGTGCTCAGGGACACTTTACATGAAGGCCTGGATTCAATCGGATCAAGCATAAACATGCGATAGCATAGCTGGTGTGTTGGTTGTGTTGGAGGTGGAATTGCGTTAAGCTGAGCTGGAGTATATAGCCACTGTCTCAATACTGGAACTCACTCATTTACATGTCTAATATCCAGAGTGATTTACAATGCGTTCAACTAAGGTTGTGGTGGCGTTAGAGAAGTCAGGCGCAGGAGAGCAAAAACTGATTTACAATGGCGCAGGTTAATAAACAAAAAACACCGTTAACAGAACAATAAATCAATGGGTAAACAAAACCCATTACACACCGGCATAACGTGCACAAGCACTACAATAAACACTTCCGGACAAGGACATGGGGGGAGGAACAGAGGGTTAAATACACAAGATGTAATGATGGAATTGAAACCAGGTGTGTGGGAAGACAAGACAAAACAAATGGAAAATAAAGGTTGATCGGCGATTGCTAGAAGACCGGTGAACGTCGCCCGAACAAGGACAGGGAAATGACCAGGTAGATAAACAACAACATACCACAGTCATAATAAGATACATTTTCTTTAACTGTTAGTGAGAATGCTATTGCTATATGAGAATGCTATTGCAATATGAGAATGCTATTGCTATATGAGAATGCTATTGCTATATGAGAATGCTATTGCTATTGCTATTGCTAATGCTATTGCTATATGAAAATGCTATTGCTATATGAGAATGCTATTGCTATTGCTAATGCTATTGCTAATGCTATTGCTATATTAGAATGCTATTGCTATATGAGAATGCTATTGCTATTGCTAATGCTATTGCTATTGCTAATGCTATTGCTATTGCTACTTGCAAATGTATGAAAGTATTTTATACTTGTATTTAGTAGTTTATTTTGATACGTTGACCTTTATGGTATTTTGTAATTGTTATTTGTGAATTCCATTTTGATTTTTTTTTGCCCATCCCTGGGTGAAGACAATGTGCTGACAGTGGCTAATTAGCATATTTGGGGGATTAAAATATGTTGTATTTGTGCCAACCATCAGTGGAAATTGTACCAGGTTAAGATTCTCATTAAATTGCCAGAGGTTGAACACCTCTGTCACTCCACTGTTAAGAGGTTACTTTGCATTTTCCAGTAGCTTAAATGGCAGCTAGTTCACAGGACGGTTATGTTTGATTTTGTCACGTTCTGACCTTTATTTCCTTTGTTTTGTCTTTATTTAGTATGGTCAGGGCGTGAGTTGGGTGGGCAGTCTATGTTTGATTTTCTATGATTTGGGGATTTCTATGTTTCGGCCTAGTATGGTTCTCAATCAGAGGCAGGTGTCATTAGTTGTCTCTGATTGAGAATCATACTTAGGTAGCCTGGGTTGCACTGTTTGTTGGTGGGTGATTGTCTATGTTGATGTCTTGTTACAGCGCAGCTCGCATTAGCTTCACGGTTGTTATTTTGTTTATTGTTTTTCTATAGTGTTTCTGTGTTCAGTTCTTTCTTTTATTAAACATTCAACATGAACACATATCACGCCGCATTTTGGTCCTCCGATCCTTCTCGCCTCTCCTCTTCAGACGACGAGGAGGACGACCGTGACAGATTTTCAATAACTTAATGCCAACTAGTTACAAGTGAAAGTACAATTACAAGTAATGTACTGTAGCTAATCCATCATACTCACTGGCCTGATAGTCTGGTAGGAAAGGGAGTATTACAATGACATGGTGACTAGCTATAAGTGAAATACATTATGGTTCTTTGGTATCACATGGACTTATGTCAGGTTTAGTAGCAGTGTTTTTTCTGCTGTTTCAAGCAGACATGCTTTTTTCTTGAAGCTAGTCGAAGTTCTGTAGATGAAGTCTGATCCCCTTCTTCGGTGATTGGACAACAGTAGGGATTCTTTGGCTTCCCGAGCGGCGCAGTGGTCTAAGGCAATGTATCGCGGTGCTAGCTGTGCCATTAGAGAGCCTGGTTAGAGTCCAGGCTCTGTCGCAGCCGGCGGCGACTGGGAGACATGGGGTGGCGCACAATTGGCCCAGAGTCATCTGGATTAGGGGATTAGGGGTGTGGCTAGCAGGAATGTTCTTGCCCCATCATACCAATTATTTTAATGCACTTTTCTTTTTCGCTTGAGAATTTCTGCACTGAACATCACATTAGATGTGACATTACGTGACTAAGAACTCCTTGACAAAAAAACGTCTAAATTAGTTATAGGATTCTTGAGTGAGATTAGATTAACGTGGACTATTTTGAGGAAGCGAACAGTACCAGTCAAAAATGTGGACACATCCAGGGTTTTCATTTATGTTTAACTCCACATGCAGAGATCATCCGTTCACCTACTCTTCACCTCAAAGACACGGAAACAAAAATCACAGATTTGGACTCATCAGACCAAAGGACAGATGTTTATTGGCCCAAGCAAGTCTCTTCTTCATATTGGTGTCCTTTAATGGTAGTGGTTTCTTTGCATCAATTTGAGCATGAAGGCCTCATTCACCCAGTCTCCTCTGAACAGTTGATGTTGAGATGTGTTTGTTACTTGAACTCTGTGAAGCATTTATTTGGGCTGCAATTTCTGAGGCTGGTAAATGTAATGAACTTATCCTTTGCAGCAGAGGTAACTCTGGGTCTTCCTTTCCTGTGGCAGTCCTCATGAGAGACAGTTAACTCTAATGAACTTTTCTCACACTTGACTCTTTTCTCACACTTGACTCTTTTCTCACACTCGACTCTTTTCTCACACTCGACTCTTCTCACACTCGACTCTTCTCACACTCGACTCTTCTCACACTCGACTCTTCTCACACTCGACTCTTTTCTCACACTCGACTCTTTTCTCACCCTCGACTCTTTTCTCACACTTGGCTCTTTTCTCACACTCGACTCTTTTAGAGTCTGAAAAGGTTGTTCCCTTTGGAACCGATCTGTCAGAACTTTTCCCACAGCTGTTTCCCCCCTCCCAGTCAATAACAAAAAACAAACTTCCTGCAGGTTGAGTTTTAAATAAAGGCTTCTGGTAAACAGTTGTGGCAAGCCTTTGGCCAATTTGTCGCAAAATTGTGGCAAACTAATATTTTCACATGCAAATTAGTTTTTTTGGCAAACTGTTGCGATACATTTTGTGACAACTTGCGAATTTCTGGCAAACAATTCTGGGAAATCAATTCTGGGAACTCAGTATCCATTATGCAAATGAGATCAGGTTTTTGGGTTACTGTGTGTATCTACACATAATCCAATTCACATAACTTTAAATGAACTTACTGCTCAGAGAAAAAAATTAAATGTTCTAAAATTAAGTAAATATGTAGTAAATATATTCCTGTGTTCAATGTTCTTTTTAACAGATAAAAAATCAATCTAATACAAGTTGAAACCAGGGTAATGAAGAAAGAGCAAACATATATATGTAAGTGGCTACATTGCGCAAGTGGTCACCTGATGGCTCTCAGAGTGATTCTTGCGTAAAATACAGAGGTAGCCATTATTCCAATCGGTCCAAAAAACCTATTGTCCCGGTGGATATAAACACGCATATTCCCCAATTTGTTTATGCAATATGTGTCACACCCTGACCATAGTCTCCTTTGCCTACAGAAAACCGTTAGAATATGTTTATGTAGATACAACAAGAGAGAAATGTGGGAATGTTGACAGACAGTAGGCTGTTTAAAGGGACAACTGCAGAAATATTTAGATGAGCAAAGTGATAACTGAGAAATAGATTTCAACTACTGAAAGTTTTAAAAGTTAATTAACAAAATTGTAATAACTAAAACAAAAGCTAAATCAAACCCAGTTCTGAACTATTTGAATGAACTTTGGAGATAGCGATCCTTCGTCCATAGCTTGTAGAAACAATCAGAAGACATACATAAATTCGGATAGTGAAAACAATTACAGATTTTTTAATTTTATTTTGGCATCTTAAAAAAGCTAGAAATGTTGTTTTGCCAAATATGGCAATTCATATAACTTCTCCAAAATGAATTTCTTACACAAAAATTATGGGTTAAAAACAACCTAAATTGGGTCATTTTGACAACCCAGCACTGGGTCAATTTTGTAAAACACAACATTGGGTTAATTCAACCCACTGGAGTTGGGTTGTGCTTCTAACCCAGCAAGTTGGCTTGAGTGCTTGACCCAGCTGCGGGGTAAATTAGACAATATGTCTGTGTTAAAACAACCCAGTGTGTTGGGTTGTAAACATAAAGCACATTGGGTTGTGGGATTGATTGGTAATGGTTTATGTAATCCTTATTATTTTCAGTGACATCCTAACTTCATTTTGCTTGCTTATTTTGGCCATCGTGACCATCCTAGCACCTCCCTTTCCTACACACCATCAAGATACAATGTTGAAATAGAATCATTCATTTCAGAACATGCAGTTGAAGTCGGAAGTTTACGTACACTTAGGTTGGAGTCATTAAAACTAGTTTTTCAACCACTCCACAAATGTATTGTTAATAAACTATAGTTTTGTCAAGTCGGTGAGGACATCTACTTTGTCCGTGACACAGGTATTTTTTCCAACAATTGTTCACAGACAGATTATTTCACTTATAATTCACTGTATCACAATTCCAGTGGGTCAGAAGTTTACATACACTAAGTTGACTGTGCCTTTAAACAGCTTGGAACATTCCAGAAAATTATGTCATGGCTTTAGAAGCTTCTGATAGGCTAATTGACATCATTTGAGTCAATTGGAGGTGTTTCTGTGGATGTATTTCAAGGCCTACCTTCAAACTCAGTGCCTCTTTGCTTGACATCATGGGGGAAAAAAATCCAAGACCTCAGAACAAAATGTCTGGTTCATCCTTGGGAGCAATTTCCCTATGCCTGAAGGTACCACGTTCACCATGGGACCACGCAGCCGTCATACCGTTTAGGAAGGAGACGCGTTCTGTCTCCTAGAGATGAGCGTACCTTGGCGCGAAAAGTGCAAATCAATCCCAGAGCAACAGCAAAGGACCTTGTGAAGATGCTGGAGGAAACAGGTACAAATGCAAGGAAGAAGCCACTGCTTCAAAACCGTCATAAAAAAGCCAGTCTACGGTTTGCAACTGCACATGGGGACAAAGACTGTATTGTTTGGAGAAATGTCCTCTGGTCTGATGAAACAAAAGTAGAACTGTATGGCCATAATGACCATTGTTATGTTTGGAGAAAAAAGGGTAGGCTTGCAAGCCGAAGAACACCATCCCAATCGTGAGGCACGGGGGTGGCAGCATCATGATGTGGGGGTGCTTTGCTGCTGGAGTGACTGGTGCACTTCACAAAATAGATGGCATAATGAGAAATCAAAAATTATGTGGATTGGATATATTGGATATATTGAAGCAACATCTCAAGACATCAGTCAGGAAGTTAAAGCCTGGTCACAAAGGGTCTTCCAAATGGACAATGACCCCAAGCATACTTCCAAAGTTGTGGCAAAATGGCTTAAGGACAACAAAGTCAAGGTATTGGAGTGGCCTCCAGAAAGACCTGACCTCAATCTTATAGAAAATTTGTGGGCAGAACTGGAAAAGCATGTGCGAGCAAGGAGGCCTAAAAACCTGGCCTACAAACCTGACTCAGTTACACCAGCTCTGTCAGGAGGAATGGGCCAAAATTCCCCCAAATTATTGTGGGAAGCTTGTGAAAGGCTCACCGAAAACATTTGAGGGGGCCGAAACATTTGACCCAAGTTAAACAATTTAAAGGCAATGCTACCAAATACTAATTGAGTGTATGTAAACTTCTGACCCACTGGGAATGTCAGGAAATAAATGAATACAGTGCCTTGCAAAAGTATTTGATATTCGAATAATTTTGCACGCCCAATTTTTCAGTTTTTGATTTGTTAAAAAAGTTTGAAATATCCAATAAATGTCGTTCCACTTCTTGATTGTGTCCCACTTGTTGTTGATTCTACACAAAAAAATACAGTTTTATATCTTTATGTTTGATGCCTGAAATGTGGCAAAAGGTCACAAAGTTTGAATACTTTTGCAAGGCCCTGTAATTATCTCTACTATTATTCTGACATTTCACATTCTTAAAATAAAGTGGTGATCCTAACTGACCGAGGACAGGGAATTGTTACTTGAATTAAATGTCAGGAAATGTGAAAACTGAGCTTAAATGTATTTGGTTAAGGTGTATGTAAACTTCCGACATCAACTGTACATCAGAGAATAGTCCATAATGTACAAGAATATATACATTTTTAAAATAGCACATTGAAACAAAGCCATATTGTCTAAGTATGTGTTATTTCACAGGATAATAATTAATCCCATTTTATGAAAACTTAAAATGTATATATATTATTTCATGAAGCAAACATCGGACTAAAGCTTCAGTTGAACGAGATGTGCAAACTGAGAAAAACAAAGCATGCGGTCGACACTGTCTTAAAACCTCTTGAATTATTTAAAACTATCCTAACTTAACATTATTTAAAACTATCCTAACTTAACATTATTTAAAACTATCCTAACTTAACCTCTTGAAACTAGGGTGCACTATTTTTATGTTTGGAAAAATAACGCTCCCAAAGTAATAATAATAATAATAATAATAATAATATATCCCATTTAGCAGACGCTTTTGTCCAAAGCGACTTACAAGTCGGCTGGGGCCACTACTTTTACATATGGGTAAACTGCCTATTTCTCAGGAACAGATGCTAGAATATGCATATAATTGACAGATTGGGATAGAAAACACTCAAAACTGTCAAAATATTGTCTGTGAGTATAACAGAACTGATATTGCAGGCGAAAACCTGAAGAAAATCAAACCAAAAAGTGGCTTCTATTTTGAAAACTCCATGTTCCATAGCCTGCCTTTGCGCCATTTAAAGGGATATCTACCAGACTCCTTTTCCTATCGCTTCCTCAAGGTGTCAACAGGCTTTAGACATAGTTTTAGGCTCTTATTTTGAAAAATGAGCGAGAAAGGTAACATCGTGTCATTGTATGGCTGAGTCCCAGCAGCGTTTTGTTTGCGCCACAGAGTTTGGGCAGCCATTGCCAGTCCCTCTCCTACTGTGAAAGACAGTTGTGGTTGATATATTATCGATTATATATTTTAAACACAACCCGAGGATTGATTATAAAAAACGTTTGACATGTTTCTGTGGACATTACGGATACTTTTGGAATTTGTCTGCGTTGTCGTGACAACTCTTTCCTGTGGATTTCTGAACATAACGCACCAAACAAACGGAGGTATCTTGGATATAAAAAATAATCTTTATGGAACAAAAGGAACATTTACTGTGTAACTGGGAGTCTCGTGAGTGAAAACATCCGAAGATCATCAAAGGTCACCGATTAATTTGATTGGCTTTTTTTGATTTTCTTGACCAAGCTACTTGATGCTTGTTGTTCATAATGTTTTGTCTAGTGATCGATAAACATACACAAACGCTTGGATTGCTTTCGCTGTAAAGCATATTTTCAAAATCTGACACGACAGGGGGATTAATAAAAGGCCAAGCTGTGTTTTGCTATATTGCACTTGTGCTTTCATGAATATAAATATATTTAGTAATATAATTTGAATGTGGCGCTATACAATTCAGTGGTTGTTGATGACAATTATCCCGCTAAAAGGATGGGTAGCATCAAGAAGTTCTAAGAAGCAGTATGTGTAAAGTATTTAAGTAAAAATACTTTGAAGTACTACTACTACTTCAGTAAATTTTGGGGGTATCTGTACTTTACTTATTCATATTTTTGACAACATTTACTTCACTACATTCCTAAAGAAAATCATGTACTTTTTACTTCATACATTTTACCTGACACCCAAAAGTACTTGTTTTGAAGGCTTAGCAGGACAGGAAAATGGTCCAATATATATATCCCATTTAGCAGACGCTTTTGTCCAAAGCGACTTACAAGTCGGCTGGGGCCACTACTTTTGCATATGGGTGGCCCCAGTGGGAAGCGAACCCACGACGCTTGGCGTTGCAAGCGCCATGCTCTACCGACTGAGCCACACAGGACCAGATCCAATTCACACACTTCTCAGGAGAATGTCATCCCTTTTGCCTCTGATCTGGCGAACTCACTAAACACAAATGCATCTTTTGTAAAGTACGTTTCAGTGTTGGAGTGTGCCCCTGGCTATCCATACATTTAAAAAAAAAAAAAAAAAAAAAATGATGCCCGTCTGCTTTGCTTATTAGAAGGAATTTTAAATGATTTATTCTTTTACTTTTGATACTCCACCCCTTTTTTCTCCAATTTTCACCTGAAATTACATTCCCAAATCTAACTGCCTGAAGCAAGGATATGTATATTCTTGATACCATTTGAAAGGAAACACTGACGTTTGTGGAAATGTGAAATTAATGTAGGAGAATATAACACATTAGATTTGTTAAAAGATAATTCAAAGGAAAAACAACTGTTCTTTTGTATTTTTTTAAATGCATGTATTAATATTATTTAATTTTATAATTTATTAAAATTTATTAAATTATTAATTGTATTAATAATAATTCATGTATTATTCCAGCCCAGGTGCACTTCCTGTGCAAAGTTTTAGACTGATCCGATGAACTATTGTATTTCTGTTCAAAATGTTGTATCAAGACTGCCCAAATATGTCTGATTTGTTCATTAATAACTTTTTATGTTTAAAATTGTGCACTCTCCTCAAACAATAGCATGGTATTATTTCACTGTAATAGCTACTGTAAGATGGACAGTGCAGTTAGATTAACAAGAATTCAGGTTTTCTGCCAATATCAGATATGTCTATGTCCTGGGAAATGTTCTTGTTGTTTCTTGCTAATCGCATTAGCCTATGTTAGCTCAACCATCCCTGTGGAAGGGACACTGATCCCAAAGAAGTTTAAAGTATATTTGAGCAATTAAATATTATTTTGATACTTAAGAACATTTAGAACCAAATACTTTTAGAATTTGACTTAAGTAGTATTGTACTGGGTGATTTCACTTGAGTAACATTCCATTTCCATTTCTTTTATTTCAGCATGACAATTGGGTACTTTTCCCATCGCTGTTAAGTAGCATTTAAAGTATGTTTTACTTTAGGTACTTTACACCACTGGGTACGCCTTTCTCAAATCAAATCAAAGTCTTTCGGTCATGTGCATTGATAAGAAAATATACACTGCTCAAAAAAATAAAGGGAACACTAAAATAACACATCCTAGATCTGAATGAATGAAATATTTTTATTAAATACTTTTTTTTCTTTACATAGTTGAATGTGCTGACAACACAATCACACAAAAAATTATCAATGGAAATCAAATGCATCAACCCACGGAGGTCTGGAGTTGGAGTCACACTCAAAATTAAAGTGGAAAACCACACTACAGGCTGATCCAACTTTGATGTAATGTCCTTAAAACAAGTCAAAATTAGGCTCAGTAGTGTGTGTGGCCTCCACGTGCCTGTATGACCTCCCTACAACGCCTGGGCATGCTCCTGATGAGGTGGCAGATGGTCTCCTGAGGGATCTCCTCCCAGACCTGGACTAAAGCATCCGCCAACTCCTGGACAGTCTGTGGTGCAACGTGGCATTGGTGGATGGAGCGAGACATGATGTCCCAGATGTGCTCAATTGGATTCAGGTCTGGGGAACGGGCGGGCCAGTCCATAGCATCAATGTCTTCCTCTTGCAGGAACTGCTGACACACTCCAGCCACATGAGGTCTAGCATTGTCTTGCATTAGGAGGAACCCAGGGCCAACCGCACCAGCTTATGGTCTCACAAGGGGTCTGAGGATCTCATCTCAGTACCTAATGGCAGTCAGGCTACCTCTGGCGAGCACATGGAGGGCTGTGCGGCCCCCCAAAGAAATGCTACCCCACACCATGACTGACCCACCGCCAAACCGGTCATGCTGGAAGATGTTTCAGGCAACAGAACGTTCTCCACGGCATTTCCAGACTGTCACGTCTGTCACATGTGCTCAGTGTGAACCTGCTTTCATCTGTGAAGAGCATAGGGCGCCAGTGGCGAACTTGCCAATCTTGGTGTTCTCTGGCAAATGCCAAATGTCCTGCACGGTGTTGGGCTGTAAGGCCAACCCCCACATGTGGACGTCGGGCCCTCATACCACCCTCATGGAGTCTGTTTCTGACCATTTGAGCAGACACATGCACATTTGTGGCCTGCTGGAGGTAATTTTGCAGAGCTCTGGCAGTGCTCCTCCTGCTCCTCCTTGCACAAAGGCAAGGGTGGCGGTCCTGCTGCTGGGTTGTTGCCCTCCACGTCTCCTGATGTACTGGCTTGTCTCCTGGTAGCGCCTCCATGCTCTGGACACTACGCTGACAGACACAGCAAACCTTCTTGCCACAGCTCGCATTGATGTGCCATCCTGGATGAGCTGCACTACCTGAGCCACTTGTGTGGGTTGTAGACTCCTTCTCGTGCTACCACTAGAGTGAAAGCCCCGACAGCATTCAAAAGTGACCAAAACATCAGCCAGTAAGCATAGGAACTGAGAAGTGGTCTGTTGTCACCACCTGCAGAACCACTCCTTTATTGGGGTGTCTTGCTAATTGCCTATAATTTCCACCTGTTGTCCATTCCATTTGCACAACAGCATGTGAAATTTATTGTCAATCAGTGTTGCTTCCTAAGTGGACAGTTTGATTTCACAGAAGTGTGATTGACTTGGAGTTACATTGTGTTGTTTAAGTGTTCCCTTTATTTTTTTGAGCAGTGTATAACAATATCCATAAAATATATATGTTTGAACTTTGGAACTAGTTTCCATTGGGAAGGCTAATAAAGCCTTTTTTAATCAAAAGCAATCACTTTTGCGTGTGAAAGCACAGAATTCTACTCCACGTGCTTAATTACTTCACTTTTGTTTTGAGCTGACTTCGCCTTGGGCTTTGAATGGCAGACCGTTTCCAGAACGAATGCGATCAATTTTCATCTGGTGCAAAAACAATCCTGCCCGGGCACCCGGGCCCAACTAATCGAATCCCCTCACTCACACACACACAGACACACACACACACACACACACACACAGACACACATTGACACACAGTGCTCAACCAATGGGTGGCCCTGATTGGTTAACCAACTCTTTCAGTCACCATTGTGTGGGCGGGACTAAGACTCTCTCGTTCCTTCCTGAGCTCAAAGCGGCACTTTTCCGATTCTGTGTGAGAGAGCAGAGCGGACTACGGCAACATCTCTTCTTCTTACCAGAGGAAATACACACCGACTCATTCTCACAGCTACGGAGCAGTTACACCTTATCAGTACTCTACCGAATTACCGGGACATCTTCTACCCAAGGAGACTAGAATAAATAAAGGAAAAACACGTTAAAACATTATTACCTATCGGTTAAATTAGAGGAGCCGATATACCGATATCCCAGCAACACGAAAGACAGACTTGGCTAGTCCACCAGGATAACATACCGGAGCTTTCGGGAGCACGAGGAAAGGGAGAGGGATAAAGGAGGAGAAGACAGGATGATTCTCAAGCATCATTTGGTTCTGACGCTGTGCGCCGTCTACGGGATACTGCTAAAAGGTTAGACTGCTGATTTTAACTTTGAGTGGAAAAAATATTTGAGTGTGTGTGTGTGTGCCTGCGTGTGTTTGTTTGAGAGAGAGAGAGAGAGATGCGGGAGGAGGAGGTGATGGAGACTGCGTGAGGAGAGTGGAGAGTCTCATGGGTCATTTGCGGGCATTATTTTCACGCTGCGCCTGGGGGGGCACTGCCCTGTCACGCACGGGGTCTCGCATGCGTCGGAGTGTGTGTGTGTGTCGCTGGGGTGCCCTGTCATGCATAGGGTCTCAGATACGTGCTAATGCAATGGATTAAACGCGATACAATTTGCATAATTTGTTGGATGTGATTTGGGAGCCTACGGGGGCTTGTTGTGCTCGCACACTCGCAGTTTGTGTGTGTGCGCGCGTGCGTGTTAGTGTGTTTTTAAATGCTGAAATGAACGGTAAACGGTTAAGAACGCACCGCACACACCTCAGAGGCAAGGCATCCTCCCTGGTACGCAGGTTGTTGTTGCCGCTTCAACACACACACACACACACACACACACACACACACACACACACACACACACACACACACACACACACACACACACACACACACACGCACACACGCACATATTGTTGTCTCATTATCGGTTAATTATGAATTGTCTGAAATCAAATAGAGGAAAATGAGTAGTAGACTATAACACTTTTCTTCTCACGACGACAGTAATTCAGTTAAGGACGTTAGTGTAAAACGTTTAGTCGGTAATACGTCTCGGGCTTTAGCCGTGCAGTCGTGAATTCGTAGTTAGGCTATGTGCAGCAGGAGTCGCCCAATGTTGACTCTTGGGCGTTTATTTAGGGCTCTACACACAACAAGATCTCATAGTTTCCCTTTGACATTTTGCCGTATTGTGATTAGAGTCCCCCCAAAAAATACGCGTTCATTCCGCGTTGTTACAGTGTTCATTATGCGTGGTTACAGTGATAAACAGAAACAACTCAAAGGTTGACACTGAAGACATTCATTCCGAGTGGAAAAGGTTAGGGCTCAAATCAAAATAGTAAAAAAAAAACCGAAGTGCTATTACCATCATGTATTCTCAAGGCTTGCTAAAGCATTGTGAACTGCGGTGGGGCAGGGGTCTAAGCAGCCAGCTCCGAGCATCACGAGTTCAATCCCAGTGCCCTTTAGGCTGAGTGATTGTAGACCAATAGCCCGTTATTCAGCAGCCTAATAGATGGTTTTAACTGGAGAACGGGATAGGGAGAACGATTAGAGCATGAAGGAGAGAAAATATAGAACGGAGAATGAGTAGAGAGTATAAATTTGATAATTGATAGAGCATGGATAGAGAAGGGAAGGAAAGAATGGAAGAATGATTAGACTATGAATGAGAGAATTGATAGAGCATATATATAATGGGAGAATTGATAGAGCATAGACAGAATGGGAGAATTGATAGAGCATAGACAGAATGGGAGAATTGATAGAGCATAGACAGAATGGCAGAATTGATAGAGCATAGACAGAATGGCAGAATTGATAGAGCATAGACAGAATGGCAGAATTGATAGAGCATAGACAGAATGGCAGAATTGATAGAGCATAGACAGAATGGGAGAATTGATAGAGCATAGACAGAATGGCAGAATTGATAGAGCATAGACAGAATGGGAGAATTGATAGAGCATAGACAGAATGGGAGAATTGATAGAGCATAGACAGAATGGGAGAATTGATAGAGCATAGACAGAATGGGAGAATTGATAGAGCATAGACAGAATGGGAGAATTGATAGAGCATAGGCAGAATTGATAGAGCATGGACAGAATGGCAGAATTGATAGAGCATGGACAGAATGGCAGAATTGATAGAGCATAGACAGAATGGCAGAATTGATAGAGCATAGACAGAATGGCAGAATTGATAGAGCATAGACAGAATGGGAGAATTGATAGAGCATAGACAGAATGGCAGAATTGATAGAGCATAGACAGAATGGGAGAATTGCTAGAGCATAGACAGAATGGGAGAATTGCTAGAGCATAGACAGAATGGGAGAATTGCTAGAGCATAGACAGAATGGGAGAATTGCTAGAGCATAGATAGAATGGGAGAATTGATAGAGCATAGACAGAATGGGAGAACAGATTAGTTCAAGCTTCACTCCGTTGATTGGTGGAGTGTGAGTTTTTGGAACAGCAGACACCTTTTTGTCATGTGATTTTTCTCACCAGTCCCACACTGGGGCGATAGCAAAGTGATTTTGTGAAAGCGAGGAAAAGTCTCCTTCCCTTTGCTAGTAGCAGCTAGCTGGCAGCCTGGATGTTTTTTTTGTTGTTGTGGATGATCTCAATGATGTGTGTGTCCACTCCTCCGCACACTCCACTGTCTTCCTGAGGAAGCTCACATCCACTACAAGACCATGGTACTTGCCTACGGAGCAGCAAAACAATAACTGCCCCTCCTTATCTTCAGGCTCTGCTCCAACCCTACTCCCCAACCCGAGCACTCCACTCTGCCAACTCTGGGCTCTTGGCCCTACCACCCCTATGGGGGGGGAGCTCCCCGTGAGGCTAAGGCAGTAGAATCCCTGTCCATCTTCTGAAAACACAGAGCACCACCCTTTTTTGTTGTTGTTGACATTTTTCTACCTTTCCAGCTCTGACTCAGCTGGAGATGAATGTCCTGACTATGACTGGTCCACCTAGCTATCTGAAGATGAATGTACTGACTATGACTGGTCCACCTAGCTATCTGAAGATGAATGTACTGACTGTGATATCAAACTGTAAATCGTTTCAGATAAGAACGTCTGCCAAATTAGTCAAATGTAAAAAAAAAAATAATAATTATAAAAAAAATGTGTGTCCCTGCCCATTCCTTCAGATGAAATAGGGAGAGAGAGTGTGACGTTGCTTTGAGAGACTTGTTAAGGATCATATCACTTCCATCTTACCCAACACCCTATTCCCCATCTGGACAAGACTAATACCTACAGTACTCTGCCCTATCCCCATCTGGACAAGACTAATACCTACAGTACTCTGCCCTATCCCCATCTGGACAAGACTAATACCTACAGTACCCTGCCCATCCCCATCTGGACAAGACTAATACCTACAGTATTCCTCCCTATCCCCATCTGGACAAGACTAATACCTACAGTACCCTGCCCTTCCTCATCTGGACAAGACTAATACCTACAGTACCCTGCCCTATCCCCATCTGGACAAGACTAATACCTACAGTACCATGCCCTATCCCAATCTGGACAAGACTAATACCTACAGTACTCTGCCCATCCCCATCTGGACAAGACTAATACCTACAGTATTCCTCCCTATCCCCATCTGGACAAGACTAATACCTACAGTACCCTGCCCTTCCTCATCTGGACAAGACTAATACCTACAGTACCCTGCCCTATCCCCATCTGGACAAGACTAATACCTACTGTCTATACACACCATCCTATTATAACTACTGTCTATACACACCATTCGTTGTGTGGAAATAAATATTTAGTTTTTAAAATGTTTATATTTTTACTGAATAAAATATAAATGCAACATGCGACAATTTCATTTGTTTTACCAATTTACAGGTCACATGAGGAAATCAGTCAATTGATAAAAATTCATTATAAATCTATGGATTTCACATGACTGGGAATATAGATATGTGTCTACTTGCTGCCACCGATCCATTGTTCTGTGTTCGTTTGGTTTTGTCTAATTGGTTTCACCTGTTCCTTGTTTGGTTGTTAGGGTGGGGTATTTAAGTTAGTTCAGCCCGCTTCTGTTTGTGCGTGCTTGTTCATCTGTATGTGTTGGAGTGGTTTGTGTTTTGCATTTTCGTTTTTTTTCGCTGTCCTTTATTTCTTCACATGTGTTGTTCGCCTGAATTTTGTTCTTGTGATTTTCTGGACATTAAAGCGCGTTTTTCCCGTATCCTTTGCTCTCTGCGTCTGACTCCACACCTATTCACTCATTTAACGTTACAATATGCATCTGTTGGCACAGATACCTTAAAAAAAATTGGCCTCACAAAGAGCCTGAGGATCTCGTCACGGTATCTTTGCGCATTCAAATTTCCATAGATATAATGCAATTGTGTTTGTTGTCCGTAGCTTCTGCCTGCCCATACCATAACCCCACCGCCACCATGGGGCAGTCTGTTCACAGCGTTGACATCAGCAAACTGCTCGCCCACATGACACCACACATTTGGTCTGTGGTTGTGAGGCCGGTTTGATGTACTGCCAAATTCTCTAAAACAACGTTGGAGGTATGTCAACGATTGGGTGCAGAGTGAAAGCGGAGTCAGGCGCAGGACACAGGTATAGAGTAATCCAACTGAGTTTTACTCAAAGAATAAAGCAACATTCCAAAAAATGGAACATACAACACAACGCGAACACAAACACAACCACTAACGACATGAACAATCACGGACAGAACAGAAATGTATGTCAGATGGTTAAATCGGGAATGTAATGAGGGAATGTAAAACAGGTGTGTGTATGTAATCAGACAAAACTAAACAGAAAAATGGATCGGTAGTGACTAGAAAGCCAGTGACGTCGACCGCCGAACACCACCCGAACAAGGAGAAAGGCTGACCTCGGCGGAAGTCGTGACAAGGTGGCTTAGGGTAGAGAAATGAACATTCAATTCTCTGGCAAAAGCTCTGGTGGACATTCCCTCAGTCAGCATGCCTGTTGTGTTGTCTGACAAAACTGCACATTTTAGTGGCCTTTTATTGTCCCCCCAGCACAAGGTGTACCTGTGTAATGATCATGCTATTTAATCAGCTTCTTGATATACCACACCTGTCAGGTGGATGGATTATCTTGGCAAAGGAGAAATGCTCACGAACAGGGATGTAAACAAATTTGTTCACCAAATTTGAGAGAAATACGCTTTTGTGCATATGGAAAATGTATTTACATGTTTCGTTTATAGTTTTGTTCAGTGTATGTACAGTGTGTATGTGTGTGTGTATGTATGTATGTACACTGCTGGTCCAACATCTCATTCCAAAATCAATGGTGTGAATATGGAGTTGGCCCCCCTCTTTGCTACTATAACATCCTCCATTCTTCTTAGTGAGGTCAGGCACTGATGTTGGGTGATTAGGCCTGGCTCGCAGTCGGCGTTCCGATTCATCCCAGAGATGTTCGATGGGGTTGAGGTCAGGCCTCGTAGCAGGCCAGTCAAGTTCTTCCGTATCGACAGACCATTTCTGTACGGACCTCACTTTGTGCACGGGGGGGGGCATTGTCATGCTGAAACAGGAAAGGACCTTCACCAAACTGTTGCCACAAAGTTGGGAGCACAGAATCATCTAGAATGTCATTGTATGATGTAGCATTTAGATTTCCCTTCCCTGGAACTAAGGGGCCCGAACCATGAAAAACAGCCCCAGAACATTATACCTCCTCCACCAAACTTTATATATGCAGTATATGAGCACTGTGTGTGTGCGCGTTTGTGTGTGTGTCTGGACAGTATATGCAGGCTAGGGGCACTGTGTGTGTGGAGGGGGGGGGGGTCTGGACAGTATATGCAGGCTCAGGGCACTTAGTGTGTGTGTGTGTGTGTGTCTGGACAGTATATGCAGGCTAGGGGCACTGTGTGTGTGGAGGGGGGGGTCTGGACAGTATATGCAGGCTAGGGGCACTGTGTGTGTGTGTGGAGGGGGGGGGTCTGGACAGTATATGCAGGCTAGGGGCAGTGTGTGTGTGTGGGGGGGGGTCTGGACAGTATATGCAGGCTAGGGGCAGTGTGTGTGTGTGTGTGTGTGTGTGTGTGTCTGGACAGTATATGCAGGCTAGGGGCACTGTGTGTGTGGAGGGGGGGGTCTGGACAGTATATGCAGGCTAGGGGCACTGTGTGTGTGGAGGGGGGGTCTGGACAGTATATGCAGGCTAGGGGCACTGTGTGTGTGTGTGTGTGTGTGTGTGTGTGTGTCTGGACAGTATATGCAGGCTGGGAGCAGCTTGCCTGACCAGCTTCAGGCAAAATTGTGAACAGGAGAGTGGAGAGAAAGGTCACGGTGACGTGGAGTGTGTGTGTGTGACAAGGTCAGTGAGAGGCAACTGGGGCTCTTGCATTAATACTTCATCACAATAAACAAAGAGAGAGGGAGAGAAAGACACAGGGAGAGAGAGGGGTGACGGAGAGAGAGGGAGAGAAAGACAAAGGGAGAGAGAGGGGTGACAGAGAGAGAGAGAAAGGGAGAGGGGTGACAGAAAGAGAGAGAGAGGGGTGACAGTAAGAGAGAGCGAGTGAGAGGGGTGACAGAGGGAGAGGGAGAGGGAGAGAGTGTGGTGACAGAAAGAGAGAGGGAGAGAGTGGGGTGACAGAGAGTAGGGAGTGGGGTGATGGGAGAGAAAGACACAGGGAGAGAGAGGGGTGACCGAGAGAGAGAAAGAGAGAAAGGGAGAGGGAGAGAGGGGTGACAGAAAGAGAGAGAGGGAGAGAAAGACACAGGGAGAGGGAGGGGTGACAGAGAGAGAGAGGGAGAGAAAGACACAGGGAGAGAAAGGGGTGGTACAGTCACACTGTTACTACTGTTACTACCACTGGTACAGTCACACTGTTACTACTGTTACTAACAATGGTACAGTCACACTGTTACTACTGTTACTACCACTGGTACAGTCACACTGTTACTACTGCTACTGTTACTGTTACTACTGCTACTGTTACTGTTACTACTGTTACTGTTACTGTTACTACTGTTACTACTGTTACTACTGTTACTACTACTGTTACTACTGTTACTGTTACTGTTACTACTGTTACTGTTACTACTACTGTTACTACTGTTACTGTTACTGTTACTACTGTTACTGTTACTGTTACTACTGTTACTACTACTGTTACTACTGTTACTGTTACTGTTACTACTGTTACTACTACTGTTACTACTGTTACTACTACTGTTACTGTTACTACTGTTACTACTACTACTGTTACTACTACTACTGTTACTGTTACTACTGTTACTACTACTGTTACTGTTACTGTTACTGCTACTGTTACTGTTACTGTTACTACTGTTACTACTACTGTTACTACTACTGTTACTGTTACTGTTACTGTTACTACTGTTACTGTTACTGTTACTACTGTTATTGTTACTACTGTTACTGTTACTGTTACTACTGTTACTGTTACTGTTACTACTGTTACTGTTACTACTGTTACTGTTACTGTTACTGCTACTGTTACTGTTACTACTGTTACTACTACTGTTACTACTACTGTTACTACTACTGTTACTGTTACTGTTACTACTACTGTTACTACTACTGTTACTACTACTGTTACTGTTACTGTTACTACTGTTACTACTACTGTTACTACTGTTACTACTGTTACTACTACTGTTACTACTACTGTTACTGTTACTACTGCTACTGTTACTGTTACTACTGCTACTGTTACTGTTACTACTGTTACTACTACTGTTACTACTACTGTTACTGCTACTGTTACTACTACTGTTACTGTTACTACTGTTACTACTGTTACTGTTACTACTGTTACTGTTACTACTACTGTTACTACTGTTACTACTACTGTTACTGTTACTACTGTTACTACTGTTACTGTTACTACTGTTACTGTTACTACTACTGTTACTACTACTGTTACTACTACTGTTACTACTGTTACTACTACTGTTACTACTACTGTTACTGCTACTGTTACTACTACTGTTACTACTACTGTTACTGTTACTACTGTTACTACTGTTACTGTTACTACTGTTACTGTTACTACTGTTACTACTACTGTTACTACTACTGTTACTACTACTGCTGTTACTACTACTGTTACTACTGTTACTGTTACTACTACTGTTACTACTGTTACTACTACTGTTACTACTACTGTTACTACTGGTACAGTCACACTGTTACTACTGTTACTGTTACTGCTGTTACTGTTACTACTGTTACTACTGTTACTGTTACTACTGTTACTGTTACTACTACTGCTACTACTACTGTTACTACTACTGTTACTACTGGTACAGTCGCACTGTTACTACTGTTACTACTGTTACTGTTACTGCTACTACTACTGCTACTACTACTGTTACTGCTACTGTTAATGCTGCTACTACTACTACTACTGTTACTACTACTGCTACTACTACTGTTACTGCTACTACTACTGCTACTACTACTGTTACTGCTACTGTTACTACTACTACTACTACTACTGTTACTACTACTGCTACTGTTACTGCTACTACTACTGTTACTGCTACTACTACTGTTACTACTACTACTGCTACTACTACTGTTACTGCTACTGTTACTACTACTACTACTGCTACTACTACTGTTACTACTACTGCTACTACTACTGTTACTGCTACTGTTACTACTACTACTACTACTACTACTGTTACTACTACTACTACTGTTACTGCTACTACTACTGTTACTACTACTGCTACTACTACTGTTACTGCTACTGTTAATGCTACTACTACTGTTACTACTACTGTTACTACTACTACTACTACTACTGTTACTACTACTGCTACTCCTAATGTTACTACTGTTACTACTACTACTACTGTTACTACTGTTACTACTACTGTTACTACTACTGTTACTACTACTGTTACTACTACTGTTACTACTGTTACTACTACTGTTACTACTACTGTTACTACTACTGTTACTACTACTGTTACTACTGTTACTACTACTGTTACTACTACTGTTACTGCTACTACTACTGTTACTACTACTGTTACTACTACTGTTACTACTACTGTTACTGTTACTACTACTGTTACTATTACTACTACTGTTACTGTTACTACTGTTACTACTGTTACTGTTACTGCTACTGCTACTGTTACTAATACTACTGTTACTACTGTTACTACTACTGTTACTGCTACTGTTACTACTGTTACTACTACTACTACTACTACTACTGTTACTACTACTGTTACTGCTACTACTGTTACTGTTACTACTGGTACTGTTACTACTGTTACTACTACTGTTACTACTACTGTTACTACTACTGTTACTACTGTTACTACTACTGTTACTACTACTGTTACTGTTACTACTGTTACTACTACTGTTACTACTGTTACTACTACTGTTACTATTACTACTACTGTTACTACTGTTACTACTACTGTTACTGTTACTACTACTGTTACTACTACTGTTACTGTTACTGTTACTACTGTTACTACTGTTACTACTGTTACTACTACTGTTACTACTACTGTTACTGTTACTGTTACTGTTACTACTGTTACTACTACTGTTACTGTTCCTACTACTGTTACTACTGTTACTGTTACTGTTACTGTTACTGTTACTGTTACTACTGTTACTGTTACTACTGTTACTACTGTTACTACTGTTACTACTGTTACTACTACTGTTACTGTTACTACTGTTACTGTTACTGTTACTGTTACTACTACTGTTACTACTACTGTTACTGTTACTGTTACTACTGTTACTACTACTGTTACTACTACTGTTACTGTTACTACTGTTACTGTTACTACTGTTACTACTGTTACTACTGTTACTGTTACTACTGTTACTACTACTGTTACTACTACTGTTACTACTACTGTTACTACTGTTACTGTTACTACTGTTACTACTGTTACTGTTACTACTGTTACTGTTACTACTGTTACTACTGTTACTACTGTTACTGTTACTACTGTTATTGTTACTACTGTTACTGTTACTACTGTTACTGTTACTACTGTTACTACTGTTACTGTTACTACTGTTACTGTTACTACTGTTACTGTTACTACTGTTACTACTGTTACTGTTACTACTGTTATTGTTACTACTGTTACTGTTACTACTGTTACTGTTACTACTGTTACTGTTACTACTGTTACTACTGTTACTGTTACTACTGTTATTGTTACTACTGTTACTGTTACTACTGTTACTACTGTTACTGTTACTACTGTTACTGTTACTACTGTTACTACTGTTACTGTTACTACTGTTACTGTTACTACTGTTATTGTTACTACTGTTACTGTTACTACTGTTACTACTGTTACTACTGTTACTACTGTTACTACTACTGTTACTGTTACTGTTACTACTGTTACTGTTACTACTACTGTTACTGTTACTACTACTGTTACTGTTACTGTTACTGTTACTACTACTGTTACTGTTACTGTTACTACTGTTACTGTTACTACTGTTACTGTTACTACTGTTACTACTACTGTTACTGTTCCTACTACTGTTACTACTGTTACTACTACTGTTACTGTTACTGTTACTACTGTTACTGTTACTGTTACTGTTACTACTGTTACTGTTACTACTGTTACTGTTACTACTGTTACTACTGTTACTACTGTTACTACTACTGTTACTGTTACTACTGTTACTACTACTGTTATTGTTACTACTGTTACTGTTACTACTGGTACTACTGTTACTACTGTTACTACTACTGTTACTGTTACTGTTACTACTGTTACTGTTACTACTACTGTTACTGTTACTACTACTGTTACTGTTACTGTTACTGTTACTACTGTTACTGTTACTACTGTTACTGTTACTACTGTTACTACTACTGTTACTGTTCCTACTACTGTTAATACTACTGTTACTACTGTTACTACTACTGTTACTGTTACTGTTACTACTGTTACTGTTACTGTTACTGTTACTGTTACTACTGTTACTGTTACTACTGTTACTACTGTTACTACTGTTACTACTGTTACTACTGTTACTACTGTTACTACTGTTACTACTACTGTTACTGTTACTACTGTTACTGTTACTGTTACTGTTACTACTACTGTTACTACTGTTACTGTTACTGTTACTACTGTTACTGTTACTGTTACTACTGTTACTGTTACTGTTACTACTGTTACTGTTACTGTTACTGTTACTACTACTGTTACTACTGTTACTGTTACTGTTACTACTGTTACTACTACTGTTACTGTTCCTACTACTGTTACTACTACTGTTACTACTGTTACTACTACTGTTACTGTTACTGTTACTACTGTTACTGTTACTGTTACTGTTACTACTGTTACTGTTACTACTGTTACTACTGTTACTACTGTTACTACTGTTACTACTACTGTTACTGTTACTACTGTTATTGTTACTGTTACTGTTACTACTACTGTTACTGTTACTGTTACTACTGTTACTACTACTGTTACTGTTACTACTGTTACTGTTACTGTTACTACTGTTACTGTTACTGTTACTACTGTTACTACTGTTACTACTACTGTTACTGTTACTACTGTTACTGTTACTGTTACTGTTACTACTACTGTTACTACTGTTACTGTTACTGTTACTACTGTTACTGTTACTGTTACTACTGTTACTGTTACTGTTACTACTGTTACTGTTACTGTTACTACTACTGTTACTACTGTTACTGTTACTGTTACTACTGTTACTACTACTGTTACTGTTCCTACTACTGTTACTACTACTGTTACTACTGTTACTACTACTGTTACTGTTACTGTTACTACTGTTACTGTTACTGTTACTGTTACTGTTACTACTGTTACTGTTACTACTGTTACTACTGTTACTACTGTTACTACTGTTACTACTACTGTTACTGTTACTACTGTTACTGTTACTGTTACTGTTACTACTACTGTTACTGTTACTGTTACTACTGTTACTACTACTGTTACTGTTACTACTGTTACTGTTACTGTTACTACTGTTACTACTGTTACTACTACTGTTACTGTTACTACTGTTACTACTACTGTTACTGTTACTACTGTTACTACTACTGTTACTGTTACTACTGTTACTGTTACTACTGTTACTACTGTTACTACTACTGTTACTATTACTACTACTGTTACTACTACTGTTACTACTGTTACTACTACTGTTACTATTACTACTACTGTTACTACTGTTACTATTACTACTACTGTTACTACTGTTACTACTACTGTTACTGTTACTACTACTGTTACTGTTACTACTGTTACTACTACTGTTACTGTTACTGTTACTACTGTTACTGTTACTACTGTTGTTACTACTGTTACTACTGTTACTACTGTTACTACTGTTACTACTAATGTTACTACTGTTACTACTACTGTTACTGTTACTACTACTGTTACTACTGTTACTACTACTGTTACTACTGTTACTGTTACTACTGTTACTGTTACTACTGTTACTACTACTGTTACTACTACTGTTACTACTACTGTTACTATTACTACTACTTTTACTGTTACTATTACTACCACTTTTACTGTTACTACTGTTACTACTGTTACTACTACTGTTACTACTACTGTTACTATTACTACTACTGTTACTGTTACTACTGTTCCTACTACTGTTACTACTACTGTTACTACTGTTACTACTGTTACTACTACTGTTACTGTTACTACTACTGTTACTGTTACTGTTACTACTGTTACTACTGTTGCTACTACTGTTACTACTACTACTGTTACTACTACTACTGTTACTACTACTGTTACTACTACTGTTACTGTTACTGTTACTACTGTTACTGTTACTACTACTGTTACTACTACTGTTACTACTACTGTTACTACTACTGTTACTACTACTGTTACTACTACTGTTGCTACTACTGTTACTGTTACTACTACTGTTACTGTTACTACTGTTACTACTGTTACTACTGCTGTTACTACTACTGTTACTACTGCTGTTACTACTACTGTTACTACTACTGTTACTACTACTGTTACTACTACTGTTACTACTGTTACTGCTGTTACTGTTACTGCTGTTACTACTACTGTTACTACTGTTACTACTGTTACTGTTACTGCTGTTACTACTACTGTTACTGTTACTACTGTTACTACTACTGTTACTGTTACTACTACTGTTACTACTACTGTTACTGTTACTACTACTGTTACTACTACTGTTACTGTTACTACTACTGTTACTACTACTGTTACTGTTACTACTACTGTTACTACTACTGTTACTGTTACTACTACTGTTACTACTTACTGTTACTACTGTTACTGTTACTACTGTCACTACTACTACTGTTACTACTACTGTTACTACTACTGTTACTACTGTTACTACTACTGTTACTACTGTTACTACTGTTACTACTACTGTTACTGTTACTGTTACTACTGTTACTACTACTGTTACTACTGTTACTGTTACTGTTGTTACTACTGTTACTGTTACTACTGTTACCACTGTTACTACTACTGTTACCACTGTTACTACTACTGTTACTACTACTGTTACTACTACTGTTACTACTGTTACTACTACTACTGTTACTACTGTTACTACTACTGTTACTACTACTGTTACTACTGTTACTACTGTTACTACGGTTACTACTGTTACTACGGTTACTACTGTTACTACTACTGTTACTACTGTTACTACTGTACTGTTACTACGACCGTTACTACTGTTACTACTACTGTTACTACTGTTACTACTACTGTTACTACTGTTACTACTACTGTTACTACTGTTACTACTACTGTTACTACTGTTACTACTGTTACTACTACTGTTACTAGTATTACTACTGTTACTGTTACTACTGTTACTACTACTGTTACTACTGTTACTACTGTTACTGTTACTACTGTTACTACTGTTACTACTACTGTTACTACTATTACTACTGTTACTACTACTGTTACTACTGTTACTAATATTACTACTGTTACTACTACTGTTACTACTACTGTTACTACTATTACTAATATTACTACTGTTACTACTACTGTTACTAATATTACTACTGTTACTACTACTGTTACTAATATTACTACTGTTACTACTACTGTTACTACTATTACTAATATTACTACTGTTACTACTACTGTTACTAATATTACTACTGTTACTACTACTGTTACTACTATTACTAATATTACTACTGTTACTACTACTGTTACTACTACTATTACTACTGTTACTACTACTGTTACTACTACTGTTACTACTGTTACTGCTGTTACTACTACTGTTACTACTATTACTACTACTGTTACTACTGTTACTACTACTGTTACTACTACTGTTACTACTACTGTTACTACTACTGTTACTACTATTACTACTACTATTACTACTACTACTACTGTTACTACTGTTACTACTATTACTACTACTGTTACTACTACTACTACTGTTACTACTACTGTTACTACTGTTACTATTGTTACTACTACTGTTACTACTACTACTACTGTTACTACTACTGTTACTACTACTGTTACTACTGTTACTACTACTATTACTACTACTGTTACTACTACTGTTACTACTGTTACTACTGTTACTACTATTACTACAACTGTTACTACTATTACTACAACTGTTACTACTACTGTTACTACTACTGTTACTACTACTGTTACTACTACTACTACTGTTACTACTACTACTACTACTGTTACTACTACTGTTACTACTACTGTTACTACTATTACTACTACTGTTACTACTACTGTTACTACTGCTTCTGTTACTACTGTTACTACTGTTACTACTGTTACTACTTTTACTACTGTTACTACTACTGCTGTTACTACTGTTACTACTGTTACTACTACTGTTACTACTATTGCTACTACTGTTACTACTACTGTTACTACTGCTTCTGTTACTACTGTTACTACTGTTACTACTGTTACTACTACTGTTACTACTGTTACTACTGTTACTACTATTACTACTGTTACTACTGCTTCTGTTACTACTGTTACTACTGTTACTACTGTTACTACTACTGTTACTACTGTTACTACTGTTGCTACTATTACTACTGTTACTACTACTGCTGTTACTACTGTTACTACTGTTACTACTGTTACTACTACTACTGTTACTACTATTACTACTACTGTTACTACTGCTGTTACTACTACTGTTACTACTGTTACTACTGTTACTACTGTTACTACTGTTACTACTGTTACTACTACTGTTACTACTACTGTTACTACTACTGTTACTGTTACTACTGTTACTACTGTTACTGTTACTACTGTTACTGTTACTACTACTGTTACTTCTGTTACTGTTACTACTGTTACTACTGTTACTGTTACTACTGTTACTGCTGTTACTACTGTTACTACTACGGTTACTACTATTACTGCTACTACTGTTACTACTACTGTTACTACTACTGTTACTACTACTGTTACTACTACTGTTACTGGTACTACTGTTACTACTGTTACTACTGTTACTACTACTACTGTTACTACTATTACTACTACTGTTACTACTACTGTTACTACTACTGTTACTGTTACTACTACTGTTACTTCTGTTACTACTGTTACTACTGTTACTACTGTTACTACTACTGTTACTACTATTACTACTACTACTGTTACTACTACTGTTACTACTACTGTTACTTCTGTTACTGTTACTACTGTTACTACTGTTACTACTGTTACTACTACTGTTACTACTGTTACTACTGTTACTACTACTGTTACTACTATTACTACTACTACTGTTACTGTTACTACTACTACTACTGTTACTACTGTTACTACTACTGTTACTACTGTTACTTCTACTGTTACTACTGTTACTACTACTGTTACTACTACTGTTACTACTGTTACTACTACTGTTACTACTACTGTTACTACTACTGTTACTACTGTTACTACTGTTACTACTGTTACTGTTACTACTACTGTTACTACTACTGTTACTACTACTGTTAATGCTACTGTTACTGTTACATTTACTACATTCAGGGCAGTTAAGGGGATGTGTGTGTGTGTGTGTGTGTGTGTGTGTGTGTGTGTGTGTGTGTGTGTGTGTGTGTGTGTGTGTGTGTGTGTGTGTGTGTGTGTGTGTGTGTATGGGGGGGGTTGCTGTGTGTGTGTGTGAAGGCCATCCTTGTCCCAGTGTGTCAAGCTTGGCATTAAAGACACTATTGATTGAAACTGCGTCTACAGATGTAGGATCTTAATTTGAGCCAGTTTGCTACATCAATAAAATGTTCCTGCAGCAACAGGAAATGTCAATTATTATGTGAATATATATATATATAATCAACATTTTCTTAGCGGTTTATTCATTTTTCGTTAGGGCAAATTTAAGTCTGAAATATAAAATTGAAATCAACAAACTCCAGAAACTCAAATACACTACAAGTTTGCAGGAACATTCTCGGCAACAAAAGAGTGATCAAATGAAGATCTACATTTATGTCTGTCAACACAGTGTGTGTGTGTTTTGGCCTCTGTAGACGTTTATCAGGCTCTCACTGTCAGGCTGGATGAAATGCCTCTTTGATTGGCAGCACAGTATTCCCACAGTGTGTGTGTGTCCTTGTGTCTGACTGTCTGTGTTTCTGTGTGTGTGAGTCTCTCTCTATCTCAGTCTTCTCTCTGTGTGTGTGTGTATGTGTAAATAGTTAGCTCACTCCTCAGCACAACAACAGTCAATGTGTAATCTGAATTCCTGTCATGATGCTTCTCTGTCTCTCTCTGTCTCTCTCTCTGTCTCTCTCTCTGTCTCTCTCTCTGTCTCTCTCTCTCTCTGTCTCTCTCTGTCTCTCTCTGTCTCTCTCTGTCTCTCTCTGTCTCTCTCTCTGTCTCTCTCTCTGTCTCTCTCTGTCTCTCTCTCTGTCTCTCTCTCTGTCTCTCTCTCTGTCTGTCTCTGTCTCTGTCTCTCTCTCTCTCTCTGTCTCTCTCTCTGTCTGTCTCTGTCTCTGTCTCTCTCTCTCTCTGTCTCTCTCTCTGTCTCTGTCTCTGTCTCTGTCTCTGTCTCTGTCTCTCTCTCTCTCTCTCTGTCTCTCTGTCTCTCTCTTTGTGTGTGTTTGGGATGTTTATTTCATTTCACCTTTATTTAACCAGGTAAGCTAGTTAACCAGGTAGCCCAGTTAACCAGGTAGGCCAGTTGAAAAGAAGTTCTCATTTCCAACTGCGACCTGGCCAAGATAAAGCAAAGGATTTCGACACAAACAACAACACAGAGTTACCATGCAGTCAATAACACAATTGAAAAATAAAATATATATATAGCATTGAAAAAGAAAGTGTATATATACAGTGTGTGCAAATGAGGTAAGATAAGGGAGGTAAGGCAATACAATAGGCCATAGTGGCGAGGTAATTACGATTTTAATTTAATTTAAATTTTAATTTAGCAATTAAACACTGGAGTGATAGATGTGCAGAAGATGAATGTGCAAGTAGAGATACTGGGGTGCAAAGGAGCAAAAATAAATAAATAAATACAGTATGGGGATGAGGTAGTTGGATGGGCTAATTACAGATGGGCTATGTACAGTTGCAGTGATCTGTGAGCTGCTCTGACAGCTGGTGCTTGAAGTTCGTGAGGGAAATAAGCTTTAGCGATTTTTGCAATTCTTTCCAGTCGTTGGCAGCAGAGAACTGGAAGGAAAGGCGGCCATATGAGGAATTGGCGTTGGGGGTGAGCAGTGAAATATATCTGCTGGAACGTGTGATTCAGGTGGGTGCTGCTATGGTGACCAGTGAACTGAGATGAGGCGGGGTTTTACCTAGCAAAGACTAGATGACCTGGAGCCAGTGGGTTTGGCGACGAGTACAAAGCGAGGGCCAGCCAACGAGAGCGTACAGGTCGCAATGATGGGTAGGATATGGGGCTTTGGTGACAAAACGGATTGCACTGTGATAGACTGCATCCAATTTGTTGAGTAGGGTATTGGAGGCTATTTTGTAAATGACATCGCCGAAGTTGATGATCGGTAGGATAGTCAGTTTTACAAGGGTGTGTTTGGCAGCATGAGTAAATGATGCTTTGTTGCGAAATAGGAAGCCGATTCTAGATTTAATTTTGGAATGGAGATGCTTAATGTGGGTCTGGAAGGAGAGTTTACAGTCTTATTCGACCATGCTGGTCATTTATGAACATTTGAACATCTTGGCCATGTTCTGTTATAATCTCCACCCGGCACAGCAAGAAGAGGACTGGCCACCCCACATAGCCTGGTTCCTCTCTAGGTTTCTTCCTAGGTTTTGGCCTTTCTAGGGAGTTTTTCCTAGCCACCGTGCTTCTACACCTGCATTGCTTGCTGTTTGGGGTTTTAGGCTGGGTTTCTGTACAGCACTTTGAGATATCAGCTGATGTACGAAGGGCTATATAAAATACATTTTGATTTGATTACCAGACACCTAGGTATTTGTAGTTGTCCACGTATTCTAGTCCCCTCGTGTATACCCACGACGATTCAGCGGGTCTGATATGGTGTGTCCTCAGTCCCCTCGTGTAAACCCACGACGATTCAGCGGGTCTGATATGGTGTGTCCTCAGTCCCCTCGTGTAAACCCACGACGATTCAGCGGGTCTGATATGGTGTGTCCTCAGTCCCCTCGTGTAAACCCACGACGATTCAGCGGGTCTGATATGGTGTGTCCTCCGTCCCCTCGTGTACACCCACGACGATTCAGCGGGTCTGATATGGTGTGTCCTCAGTCCCCTCATGTATACCCACGACGATTCAGTGGGTCTGATATGGTGTGTCCTCAGTCCCCTCGTGTACACCCACGACGATTCAGCGGGTCTGATATGGTGTGTCCTCAGTCCCCTCATGTATACCCACGACGATTCAGCGGGTCTGATATGGTGTGTCCTCAGTCCCCTCGTGTAAACCCACGACGATTCAGCGGGTCTGATACGATGTGTCCTCAGTCCCCTCGTGTAAACCCACGACGATTCAGCGGGTCTGATACGGTGTGTCCTCAGTCCCCCTCGTGTATACCCACGACGATTCAGCGGGTCTGATATGGTGTGTCCTCAGTCCCCGTGTATACCCACGACGATTCAGCGGGTCTGATACGATGTGTCCTCAGTCCCCTCGTGTATACCCACGACGATTCAGCGGGTCTGATATGGTGTGTCCTCAGTCCCCTCGTGTATACCCACGACGATTCAGCGGGTCTGATATGGTGTGTCCTCAGTCCCCTCGTGTATACCCACGACGATTCAGCGGGTCTGATATGGTGTGTCCTCAGTCCCCTCGTGTATACCCACGACGATTCAGCGGGTCTGATATGGTGTGTCCTCAGTCCCCGTGTATACCCACGACGATTCAGCGGGTCTGATATGGTGTGTCCTCAGTCCCCTCGTGTATACCCACGACGATTCAGCGGGTCTGATATGGTGTGTCCTCAGTCCCCTCGTGTATACCCACAACGATTCAGCGGGTCTGATACGATGTGTCCTCAGTCCCCTCGTGTATACCCACGACGATTCAGCGGGTCTGATACGATGTGTCCTCAGTCCCCTCGTGTATACCCACGACGATTCAGCGGGTCTGATATGGTGTGTCCTCAGTCCCCTCGTGTATACCCACGACGATTCAGCGGGTCTGATATGGTGTGTCCTCAGTCCCCTCGTGTATACCCACGACGATTCAGCGGGTCTGATACGGTGTGTCCTCAGTCCCCTCGTGTATACCCACGACGATTCAGCGGGTCTGATACGATGTGTCCTCAGTCCCCTCGTGTAAACCCACGACGATTCAGCGGGTCTGATATGGTGTGTCCTCAGTCCCCTCGTGTAAACCCACGACGATTCAGCGGGTCTGATACGATGTGTCCTCAGTCCCCTCGTGTATACCCACGACGATTCAGCGGGTCTGATACGATGTGTCCTCAGTCCCCTCGTGTAAACCCACGACGATTCAGCGGGTCTGATATGGTGTGTCCTCAGTCCCCGTGTAAACCCACGACGATTCAGCGGGTCTGATACGGTGTGTCCTCAGTCCCCTCGTGTAAACCCACGACGATTCAGCAGGTCTGATATGGTGTGTCCTCAGTCCCCTCGTGTATACCCACGACGATTCAGCGGGTCTGATATGGTGTGTCCTCAGTCCCCTCGTGTACACCCACGACGATTCAGCGGGTCTGATACGATGTGTCCTCAGTCCCCTCATGTATACCCACGACTGCTTGGACTCGCACAGTTCCAACTCCATCATCTCTTATGACACAACAGTGATAGGCCTGATTACCAACAACGATGAGACTGCCTACAGGTAGGCACTGTGACGGTGTGGTAAACAACCTCTCCCTCAATGTCAGCAAAACAAAGGAGCTGATTGTGAACTCCAGGAGGAACCAAGCTGAGCACACCCCCCCCCCCCCCCCCATCCTCATCAAAAACATTGTACACATCTCAGAGGAGCTGAAATGGTCGGAACCACACAAATACCATGGTGAAGAAGGCACTCTTTAACCTCAGGATGCTGAAGAAATTTGGCCTGTCCCCTAGGGCCCCCAGAGTGTTCTACAGGAGCACCATCGAGAGCTTACTGACGGGCTGCATCACAGTGTTCTACAGGAGCACCATCGAGAGCTTACTGACGGGCTGCAGCACAGTGTTCTACAGGAGCACCATCGAGGGCATACTGTCGGGTTGCATCACAGTCTGGTCTCGCAACAACACCACCGTGGACAGCAAGGCTCTTCAGAGGGTGATATTTGTAGCCGAAGGCACCATTGGGTGCACGCTGCCTACCCTACAGGACACCTACAACACCAGGTGTCACAGGAAGGCCAAGAAGATCATCAAGAACCTCAGCCACCCGAGCTACAGCCAGTTCACCCCGGTACCATCTAGAAGATCATCAAGGACCTCAGCCACCCGAGCTACAGCCAGTTCACCCCGGTACCATCTAGAAGATCATCAAGGACCTCAGCCATCCGTGCCACGGCCTGTTCTCCCCGCTTTCATCACTCAGTTGCAAGCAATACATGAGCATCATGGCTAAAACTAACAGACTGGAAAACAGCTTCTACCCCCCTGATCCATCAAGCTGCTGAATAGCCACCACTACTAGTCACCACCACTAGTCAGCTAACTACCTACGGGCATTGTTATTGTCTGTGTTTAAAAAAGCTGTGGTGTAACCTTACACATTAGTACATTTAATAGTAGTGTTTATGCTGCTAATGCTACTAATAACAACAAGTGGTAACGGAGCAGAGCGCCAAGTCTGGGACCAAAAGGCTCCTCAACAGCTTCTACCCCCCAGCCATAAGACTGATGAACAGCTTCTACCCCCAGCCATAAGACTGATGAACAGCTTCTACCCCCAGCCATAAGACTGATGAACAGCTTCTACCCCCACAGCCATAAGACTGATGAACAGCTTCTATCCCCCAGCCATAAGACTGATGAACAGCTTCTACCCCCCCAGCCATAAGACTGATGAACAGCTTCTACCCCCACAGCCATAAGACTGATGAACAGCTTCTACCCCCACAGCCATAAGACTGATGAACAGCTTCTACCCCCCCAGCCATAAGACTGATGAACAGCTTCTACCCCCCAGCCATAAGACTGATGAACAGCTTCTACCCCCCAGCCATAAGACTGATGAACAGCTTCTACCCCCCAGCCATAAGACTGATGAACAGCTTCTACCCCCCAGCCATAAGACTGATGAACAGCTTCTACCCCCCAAGCCATAAGACTGATGAACAGCTTCTACCCCCCAGCCATAAGACTGCTGAACAGCTTCTACCCCCCAGCCATAAGACTGCTGAACAGCTTCTACCCCCAGCCATAAGACTGATGAACAGCTTCTACCCCCCAGCCATAAGACTGATGAACAGCTTCTACCCCCCAGCCATAAGACTGATGAACAGCTTCTACCCCCCAGCCATAAGACTGATGAACAGCTTCTACCCCCCAGCCATAAGACTGATGAACAGCTTCTACCCCCCAGCCATAAGACTGATGAACAGCTTCTACCCCCCAGCCATAAGACTGATGAACAGCTTCTACCCCCCAGCCATAAGACTGATGAACAGCTTCTACCCCCCAAGCCATCAGACTGATGAACAGCTTCTACCCCCCAGCCATAAGACTGATGAACAGCTTCTACCCCCAGCCATAAGACTGATGAACAGCTTCTACCCCCCAGCCATAAGACTGATGAACAGCTTCTACCCCCCCAGCCATAAGACTGATGAACAGTCAGACAAAATGTACACTCATTGGACTCTACACGCACGCACACACACACACTACACACACATGCATTTTGACGCCAGACACAAACACACAATCACATATAGACACACTTCCATACTCTTCACATACGCTGCTGTTACTGTCTATTATCTATCCTGTTGTCTAGTCTTTACCCCTACCTACATGTACATATTACCTACCCTACTACCAACACTGCTGTTACTGTCTATTATCTATCCTGTTGTCTAGTCTTTACCTCTACCTACATGTACATATTACCTAACCTACTACCAACACTGCTGTTACTGTCTATTATCTATCCTGTTGTCTAGTCTTTACCCCTACCTACATTATATTACCTACCCTACTACCAACACTGCTGTTACTGTCTATTATCTATCCTGTTGTCTAGTCTTTACCTCTACCTACATGTACATATTACCTACCCTACTACCAGCACTGTTGTTACTGTCTATTATCTATCCTGTTGTCTAGTCTTTACCCCTACCTACATGTACATATTACCTACCCTACTACCAACACTGCTGTTACTGTCTATTATCTATCCTGTTGTCTAGTCTTTACCTCTACCTACATGTACATATTACCTACCCTACTACCAACACTGCTGTTACTGTCTATTATCTATCCTGTTGTCTAGTCTTTACCTCTACCTACATTATATTACCTACCCTACTACCAACACTGCTGTTACTGTCTATTATCTATCCTGTTGTCTAGTCTTTACCTCTACCTACATTATATTACCTACCCTACTACCAACACTGCTGTTACTGTCTATTATCTATCCTGTTGTCTAGTCTTTACCTCTACCTACATTATATTACCTACCCTACTACCAGCACTGCTGTTACTGTCTATTATCTATCCTGTTGTCTAGTCTTTACCTCTACCTACATTATATTACCTACCCTACTACCAGCACTGCTGTTACTGTCTATTATCTATCCTGTTGTCTAGTCTTTACCTCTACCTACATGTACATATTACCTACCCTACTACCAACACTGCTGTTACTGTCTATTATCTATCCTGTTGTCTAGTCTTTACCTCTACCTACATTATATTACCTACCCTACTACCAACACTGCTGTTACTGTCTATTATCTATCCTGTTGTCTAGTCTTTACCTCTACCTACATTATATTACCTACCCTACTACCAACACTGCTGTTACTGTCTATTATCTATCCTGTTGTCTAGTCTTTACCTCTACCTACATTGTATTACCTACCCTACTACCAACACTGCTGTTACTGTCTATTATCTATCCTGTTGTCTAGTCTTTACCTCTACCTACATTATATTACCTACCCTACTACCAACACTGCTGTTACTGTCTATTATCTATCCTGTTGTCTAGTCTTTACCCCTACCTACATGTACATATTACCTACCCTACTACCAACACTGCTGTTACTGTCTATTATCTATCCTGCTGTTGTTGTACACATTACCTCAACTATCTCAATTAGGGTGTTTTTTTCACAGCCCTATTCTAAAATGGACTAAATTAAAAAATCTTTGGCAATCTACACACAATACCTCAATGGTCACTCTGACAGAGCTCCAGAGTTCCTCTGTGGAGATGGAAGAACCTTCCGGAAGGACAACCATCTCTGCAGCACTACACCAATCAGGCCAAAAGGCACCTAAAAGTTTCTCAGACCATGAGATACAAGATTGTCTGGTCTGATGAAACCAAGATTGAACCCTTTGACCTGAATGCCAAGCGTCACGTCTGGAGGAAACCTGGCACCATCCCTACAATGAAGCATGGTGATGGCAGCATCATGCTGTGGGTATGTTTTTCAGCGGCAGGGACTGGGAGACTAGTCAGGCTTGAAGCAAAGATGAACCGAGCAAAGTGCAGAGAGATCCTTGATGAAAACCTGCTCCAGAGCGCTCAGGACCTCAGACTGGGGTGAAGGTTTACCTTCCAACAGGACAACGACTCTAAGCACACAGCCAAGACAACGCAGGAGTGACTTCGGCACAAGTCTCTGAATGTCCTTGACTGGCCCAGCCAGAGCCCGGACTTGAACCCGATCGAACATCTCTGGAGAGACCTGAAAATAGCTGTGCAGCGACGCTCCCCATCCAACCTGACAGTGCTTGAGAGAATCTACAGAGAAGAATGGGGGAAACTCCCCAAATACAGGTGTACCAAGCTTGTACTGTCATACACAAGAAGACTTGAGGCTGTCACCTCTGCCAAAGGTACTTCAACAAAATACTGAGTAAAGGGTCTGAATAATTGTGTGACATCACCAGGCAGTAGATTAGTTTATTGACCAATAAGAATAGGTATCCAAAACCAATGAAAGCCCTTTTTATAGAAACAAATATTTTTGTTTTGACCATTTGTATTAAAAACAATCACAGGCCCTTAATTGTTACCCAGAAATTATTTGATATTAAGATAAAAACAGCTGCATTGACCTTTAATAAGACATATTGATTGGCCATTGGACATTTTGAGGAGGACTGCAAAATTCCGTGAATTTTAAATCAATTCCCTGTTGTTGTTGTTTTTTAAATCCCGGTTGGAGGTTTTCCGCAATCAGATACCTGGACTCCTTCAGCCAGAATTTCTGGAATTTGTTGAAAGTTCTTAAAATTTTTACAACCCTTTTACAACATTTGAGACATGAAAAAGTTAAATATTTAAGAAATCAATAGCACAAAAAAAAAGTTGTGTTAAAATCAATAAAGCCCTTTCAAGACTCTTACAGCTATATTATTGATGACCCGAGATGAGTATGGCTAATGGCTAATGGGTTTTAGGTAGCCTAGTTGTTAAGAGCATTGGGCCATTAACCAAAATGTCGCTGGTTTGAATCCCCAAGTTGCCTAGGTAAAAAAAAAAAAAATGGGCGTTGTTTCTTTTACAAAACCGTTGCCTTAAATGTACTGGCGCTTATGGGCAATATATATATGCAGAAGACGTACACTTAGAACGAATAGACTGCATTTTATCCCATCTCCAAGCCTTATTTAATCACAGCAAGGTTACTGAGCTTCTTATCCCATCAGTGTCCATCATTATACCTGAGACATCACCGGAGTCAGCACAGGGGTGTGTGTGTGTGTCTCAGTTAAGAGCTAGTTATGACACACACACACACACACACACACACACACACACACACACACACACACACACACACACACACACACACACACACACACACACACACACTTCACCTCGCAGTGCATAGTCATTATAAAGTGTGTGTGTGTGTGTGTGTGTGTGTGTGTGTGTGTGTGTTGATGCTGTAGAAGTGATTGGTGAACGGAAGGTCGACAGGAGTCAGTGAGAGGTGAGGTCACTGCTCCCATGTAGACACCGCAGTCACGCACAGAGCTTAAGGAAGGAAGAGAGAGAAGGGTCATTTACTGTAGAGAGTCTGAGGGAGAGACCAGGTCTGAGAGGGAGAGACCAGGTCTGAGAGGGAGAGACCAGGTCTGAGAGGGAGAGACCAGGTCTGAGAGAGAGAGACCAGGTCTGAGAGAGAGAGACTATTTCTGGATATTTGAACAGGTTCTGAGAACGTTGATATATGTCTTCCTCTGCACTCACAAAATAATAATAGTAATGATGGACCAACACTCGGAGCAAACTGGTGATCGGAGCACGCTGCCTAAACCACTGCACCATCACAATGCTCTAGCAACCAACGAGAGTACTTGATCTATACTTGAATCTACTTGATAATACTTGATGATAATTGGTGATACTTGATGATGGCAAGAGCGCGTCATTTTTCATGATCTTGTTTTAAGCCTTCCCCAAACCGTAGCCTTAACCTGAACCCTTTGACCACTCAGCATTAATACCAACACTGAACCCTGTAACCACTCAGCATTAATACCAACACTGAACCCTGTAACCACTCAGCAGTAATACCAACACTGAACCCTGTAACCACTCAGCAGTAATACCAACACTGAACCCTGTAACCACTCAGCATTAATACCAACACTGAACCCTGTAACCACTCAGCAGTAATACCAACACTGAACCCTTTGACCACTCAGCATTAATACCAACACTGAACCCTGTAACCACTCAGCAGTAATACCAACACTGAACCCTGTAACCACTCAACATTAATACCAACACTGAACCCTGTAACCACTCAACATTAATACCAACACTGAACCCTGTAACCACTCAACATTAATACCAACACTGAACCCTGTAACCACTCAACATTAATACCAACACTGAACCCTGTAACCACTCAACATTAATACCAACACTGAACCCTGTAACCACTCAACATTAATACCAACACTGAACCCTGTAACCACTCAGCAGTAATACCAACACTGAACCCTTTGACCACTCAGCATTAATACCAACACTGAACCCTTTGACCACTCAGCAGTAATACCAACACTGAACCCTGTAACCACTCAGCAGTAATACCAACACTGAACCCTTTGAGTTGTTTCTGAAGGAACCCTGTGACCACTCAACATTAACATGTCAAAAATAGATGTTCATCCGTAATATGTTGTATTTCTAAAAGGGAAACTATGAGATCTTGTTGGTTCCCCCACAGTCCTCCAGACATCATATCTGGAATCCTCAGAGTCAGACACACAAGGACCACATCCACTGTTTTTCCTCTCCTCGAGAGTACTTGAATCTACTTGATAATACTTGATTGTACTTGGTTCTACTTTATAATACTTGATGATACACATCCACTGTTGTTCCCCTCCTCTTTTCAGTCTCTCCGTAAAGATAAATAGTTATCCATCCCTTCATCTCGCTGGCCTCTCAGTTGAATAGGAAAGAGTCACACAGGTTCAGTCCCACATATCACCCTATTCACATCACTCTAATGTGTGTGTGTGTGTGTCCCAAATAGCTCCCAGCTCTAACCTATTGGGGGCACTAAGCAAGATTTATTTTTTTTGGGGGGGGGGGAAACCTTGCAATTTCTATAACACATTTTATGCAATTCTACTCATTTTGCAAAGGGGCAGAGAGATTTTGAAAAAAGTTTGAAAGTGAATTTCATGCATTTCTGTCTGTCTATTTTGTAATGAGTTATGCTACTGTCATATCTGAGTGACCTCATCAATGGGGTGGGGCGTCTAGTCACCTGCCCTCTCGGGAATTTGACCATTTATCCTTTTTGAGAACGGTTTCAGTTTGATTACTAAAAAAGAATCACGGTTTTCATTTTTGATAATGAAAAATAAAAAATGTATTTCAATGAATTATTTTCTAATTCTTTGTTTCTATTTCAGTGTTTTTGGTTGAACATTGACTTTTATACTATAATAAAAAACATACACTTAAAAAAACGACTCTACTCTGTTCATGGTTGGATTTATTTACAGTCATTATTTAGATGGTGGAGCCTGATCCTGTGATTTAGGTTGTCTTGTCAACTTCATGCTCCCAACCTGGCTATCAGTCTGAATGGAAACGGTAGGCCATGAACCATTCTAAATATTACAAAGACACCATTTTGGATAGATTTCAGTGGGAATTAAAACTCACCCTTGAAGGTCATCATAATTTGACAAAATGGCAGAGGTGATAAGGTCAAAGACATCATTCCACTGTGACAGGAAGTTAACAGGCAATGAAAGATGAACCTTGCTGTATTCGTAGCAATTCATAGAGTCTAATCGTGTAAATGAATGCAATGAGGCAAATGACTAAGTCTCTGTCACTAGTACACACAGTCATGGGTGGTAATTCTAACTTTCACTCTAAAGGCACACTGGGATATATGCTAATGTCAGCAAATATTTCCAAATATCCCCCTTTATTGAACGTTGGAATTACCTCCAATGACTGTGTTTGCAAAGACCTGGTTGTTGCATCAATCCTGTAGTTGTCACCAAGTGAGAGGATACGTGAATATTTCATCCTTGTAATTTAGCCCTTTGTGACAATACATTAAAATATCATCAGACTATATACAACGGCCTAGTTTTACCCTGAAACTCCTGGTTTGCAGGCCATATCGAGCAATCCATATTATTATTGTGGCTTGTAAAGTGACAGTTTGAATCACTCGCAACCTGCATTTAGGATGACAGCCAAGGTTAGGAGGATGAGACATTGGGGATTCCCTACATCATCTAAACTAAAACAACCATCCCAGTAATGGGTGGAATAAATCCAACTACAAACAGATGATTTGGGGGGAGGGGAGATTCTTGGGGGGTTGTTCTTCTGCTATACATAAATAATTAACAGTCAATCAATCATCGTGCATGCAAAAACACAGATATTGAAACAAACACTTCAAAATAATCTACCTGCAACAAAGCATGCTGGGAAATATGATAATGACGGGCGTGGTTTTGGGTGTACATTGTTTTACTCTACACAGAATAAAAATGACACTCAAGTTATTAAAGGTCCCAAACAGTCAAAATCATTTGGATGAAACCAAAACCAAGTAGGACAACCAAAGTATGAAAGATGACCGTTGCTTCTATATTGATACAGATTGGTCATCAAACGACTGGTCTCCTCCCCCATGTCAAACCCCATTGAATACAGGAGGAGGGATGGAGGCGGGATTATTAAGGGCTTTTGTTTGTTTCATACACCAATGGTAACGTCTTATTCTCTTACCTAATTTAAATAAGTACCGCCTCGTAACCGACATCACAGAGGGGGCGTGGTTTACGTAGCTAGGTAGCTAGTCTACTGGTAACTAAATGGGAACTGCAGTGTGTCAGCAAATATAATTAGAGGTTTGGGCTAGCTAGCTAAATTATACAGCCAGCATTTTATCTTAATTTACGCTGTTACAATAACCAAACAGTTGGATAAACAACTCATTTGTGAAACCATAATGTGGTGTATGACAGGATTGGATGTTGCAATTTCAATGTTGTTTGAGTTGCTTTTGTGCATCAGCACATATCCTTGAGGTAATTTCACTTCAATACTGCGTCCATGTTGTGTGATTTCGGTTTTCTCTAAGAACCGCCAGGCTTGTTCTCCGTCCACTCAGTATGTCTTTACTTCCTGGTAGCTTGACGTGAGATTTAGCAGTTTTTAATCTGGAGAAATATTCTGGGTGACGTTTTGGTAACTGAAAAAGGTTCATTTATATTGGGAATCAGAATGACTATTTGGGATGTTCAACACCAACACTCAGGTTATTTTACAAGACTGAGTGTTATTTGAACTCCTGAATTAATAATCCTCTCATTCATTTCATGGAGAATTCCACCTAGATCTCTGCTGCCCGACGAACCCCGACATTATACATCGGGTTAGGGATGGGTCTGTTGTCTCATCAATAACTAGGGATGGGATGGGTCTGTTGTCTCATCAATAACTAGGGATGGGCCTGTTGTCTCATCAATAACTAGGGATGGGTAGGGTCTGTTGTCTCATCAATAACTAGGGATGGGTCTGTTGTCTCATCAATAACTAGGGATGGGTCTGTTGTCTCATCAATAACTAGTGATGGGTCTGTTGTCTCATCAATAACTAGGGATGGGTCTGTTGTCTCATCAATAACTAGGGATGGGATGGGTCTGTTGTCTCATCAATAACTAAGGATGGGTCTGTTGTCTCATCAATAACTAGGGATGGGTCTGTTGTCTCATCAATAACTAGGGATGGGTCTGTTGTCTCATCAATAACTAGGGATGGGTCTGTTGTCTCATCAATAACTAGGGATGGGTCTGTTGTCTCATCAATAACTAAGGATGGGTCTGTTGTCTCATCAATAACTAGGGATTGGTAGGGTCTGTTGTCTCATCAATAACTAGGGATGGGTCTGTTGTCTCATCAATAACTAGGGATGGGTCTGTTGTCTCATCAATAACTAGGGATGGGTCTGTTGTCTCATCAATAACTAGGGATGGGTCTGTTGTCTCATCAATAACTAGGGATGGGTCTGTTGTCTCATCAATAACTAGGGATGGGTAGGGTCTGTTGTCTCATCAATAACTAGGGATGGGTAGGGTCTGTTGTCTCTACAATAACTAGGGATGGGTCTGTTGTCTCATCAATAACTAGGGATGGTTCTGTTGTCTCATCAATAACTAGGGATGGGTCTGTTGTCTCATCAATAACTAGGGATGGGTAGGGTCTGTTGTCTCATCAATAACTAGGGATGGGATGGGTCTGTTGTCTCATCAATAACTAGGGATGGGTCTGTTGTCTCATCAATAACTAGGGATGGGTCTGTTGTCTCATCAATAACTAGGGATGGGTCTGTTGTCTCATCAATAACTAGGGATGAGATGGGTCTGTTGTCTCATCAATAACTAGGGATGGGTAGGGTCTGTTGTCTCTACAATAACTAGGGATGGGTCTGTTGTCTCATCAATAACTAGGGATGGTTCTGTTGTCTCATCAATAACTAGGGATGGGTAGGGTCTGTTGTCTCATCAATAACTAGGGATGGGATGGGTCTGTTGTCTCAAAAATAACTAGGGATGGGTAGGGTCTGTTGTCTCATCAATAACTAGGGATGGGTAGGGTCTGTTGTCTCATCAATAACTAGGGATGGGTCTGTTGTCTCATCAATAACTAGGGATGGGTCTGTTGTCTCATCAATAACTAGGGATGGGTCTGTTGTCTCATCAATAACTGGGGATGGGTCTGTTGTCTCATCAATAACTGGGGATGGGTCTGTTGTCTCATCAATAACTAGGGATGGGTAGGGTCTGTTGTCTCATCAATAACTAGGGATGGGTAGGGTCTGTTGTCTCATCAATAACTGGGGATGGGTCTGTTGTCTCATCAATAACTAGGGATGGGAAGGGTCTGTTGTCTCATCAATAACTAGGGATGGGTAGGGTCTGTTGTCTCAAAAATAACTAGGGATGGGTAGGGTCTGTTGTCTCATCAATAACTAGGGATGGGTAGGGTCTGTTGTCTCATCAATAACTAGTGATGGGATGGGCCTGTTGTCTCATCAATAACTGAGGATGGGTCTGTTGTCTCATCAATAACTGGGGATGGGTCTGTTGTCTCATCAATAACTGGGGATGGGTCTGTTGTCTCATCAATAACTAGGGATGGGTCTGTTGTCTCATCAATAACTGGGGATGGGTCTGTTGTCTCATCAATAACTGGGGATGGGTCTGTTGTCTCATCAATAACTGGGGATGGGTCTGTTGTCTCATCAATAACTAGGGATGGGTCTGTTGTCTCATCAATAACTAATGATGGGCCTGTTGTCTCATCAATAACTAGGGATGGGTCTGTTGTCTCATCAATAACTAATGATGGGCCTGTTGTCTCATCAATAACTAGGGATGGGATGGGCCTGTTGTCTCATCAATAACTAGGGATGGGATGGGCCTGTTGTCTCATCAATAACTAGGGATGGGTAGGGTCTGTTGTCTCATCAATAACTAGGGATAGGTATGTTGTCTCATCAATAACTAGGGATGGGATGGGTATGTTGTCTCATCAATAACTAGGGATGGGTAGGGTCTGTTGTCTCATCAATAACTAGGGATAGGTCTGTTGTCTCATCAATAACTAGGGATGGGTAGGGTCTGTTGTCTCATCAATAACTAGGGATGGGTCTGTTGTCTCATCAATAACTAGGGATGGGTCTGTTGTCTCATCAATAACTAGGGATGGGTCTGTTGTCTCATCAATAACTAGGGATTGGATGGCCCTGTTGTCTCATCAATAACTAGGGTGAGGTCAGGGCTCAGGTATCACTAGATCACCAACATGTTTAAGCCATTTGCTGTTCTGCTGCACAGCAACAGTCATATCTGACTAACATCACAAGATGGTGTCAGAAGTGTTTCAACCTCATCAAATATAAAACAGAAGAGATTATTTCATAGAGTTTAGTCTGAGTTTAGAGTGATGAAAAGTAGCTAACAGCTAACTCTCATGTCTCTTCATTGAGCCGTTGCTATGGATACTCACATACTCGAGTTGCCTGAGCGCAGGGAGTGAGTGACAGACCGAGAGGAGCAGGTAATGAATTTACTAACGAAGGAAGTTATTTCTGGTTTCAGGACCGGATCTTAAATTTGGCCAAAGCAAGTGGGCCTGGGTAGGGTAGGGCCTGTCTGTCACAGTCCTGGGTAGGGTAGGGCCTGTCTGTCACAGTCCTGGGTAGGGTAGGGCCTGACTGTCACAGTCCTGGGTAGGGTAGGGCCTGACTGTCACAGGCCTGGGTAGGGTAGGGCCTGACCTTCACAGGCCTGGGTAGGGTAGGGCCTGACCTTCACAGGCCTGGGTAGGGTGGGGCCTGACCTTCACAGGCCTGGGTAGGGTAGGGCCTGACCTTCACAGGCCTGGGTAGGGTAGGGCCTGTCTGTCACAGGCCTGGGTAGGGTAGGGCCTGTCTGTCACAGTCCTGGGTAGGGTAGGGCCTGTCTGTCACAGTCCTGGGTAGGGTAGGGCCTGACTTACACAGGCCTGGGTAGGGTAGGGCCTGACTTACACAGGCCTGGGTAGGGTAGGGCCTGACCTTCACAGGCCTGGGTAGGGTAGGGCCTGATCTTCACAGGCCTGGGTAGGGTAGGGCCTGACCTTCACAGGCCTGGGTAGGGTAGGGCCTGACCTTCACAGGCCTGGGTAGGGTAGGGCCTGACTGTCACAGGCCTGGGTAGGGTAGGGCCTGTCTGTCACAGGCCTGGGTAGGGTAGGGCCTGTCTGTCACAGGCCTGGGTAGGGTAGGGCCTGACTGTCACAGGCCTGGGTAGGGTAGGGCCTGACCTTCACAGGCCTGGGTAGGGTAGGGCCTGACCTTCACAGGCCTGGGTAGGGTAGGGCCTGACTGTCACAGGCCTGGGTAGGGTAGGGCCTGTCTGTCACAGGCCTGGGTAGGGTAGGGCCTGACTGTCACAGGCCTGGGTAGGGTAGGGCCTGACCTTCACAGGCCTGGGTAGGGTAGGGCCTGACCTTCACAGGCCTGGGTAGGGTAGGGCCTGACTTTCACAGGCCTGGGTAGGGTAGGGCCTGACTGTCACAGTCCTGGGTAGGGTAGGGCCTGAGTGTCACAGTTCTGGGTAGGGTAGGGCCTGTCTGTCACAGGCCTGGGTAGGGTAGGGCCTGACTGTCACAGTCCTGGGTAGGGTAGGGCCTGACTGTCACAGTCCTGGGTAGGGTAGGGCCTGAGTGTCACAGGCCTGGGTAGGGTAGGGCCTGACTTTCACAGGCCTGGGTAGGGTAGGGCCTGACCTTCACAGGCCTGGGTAGGGTGGGGCCTGACCTTCACAGGCCTGGGTAGGGTGGGGCCTGACTTTCACAGGCCTGGGTAGGGTAGGGCCTGACTTACACAGGCCTGGGAAGAGTTGGGCCTGACCTTCACAGGCCTGGGTAGGATAGGGACTGACCTTCAGCCTGTACGCCTGAGTGTGTGTGTGTTTGTGCATTGCCTGTATGCCTGAGTGTGTGTGTATGTGTGTGTGTGTGTGTGTGTGTGTGTGCGCATTGCCTCTATGCCTGAGTGTGTGTGTGCATTGCCTGTATGCCTGAGCGTGTGTGTGTGTGTGTGTGTGCATTGCCTGTATGCCTGAGTGTGTGTGTGTGCATTGCCTGTATGCCTGAGTATGTGTGTGTGTGTGCATTGCCTGTATGCCTGAGTATGTGTGTGTGTGTGTGCATGCCTGTATGCTGAGTGTGTGTGTGCATTGTGTGTGTGTGTGTGTGTGTGTGTGTTTTCCTAGAGATGATAATAACTGTTATCAAGTCTCTCTCTCCTCTCACCGACAACACTGATATTGTTTGGGGATCTTGCGCCCGCTCTTGACAGAAATGAATTCAAAACACACACAAAATGAACATGCTCTCTCTCTCTCTCTCTCTCACACACACACACACTCACACACACACTCTCTCTCTCTCTCTCTCTCTCTCTCTCTCTCTCTCTCTCTCTCTCTCTCTCTCTCTCTCTCTCTCTCTCTCTCTCTCTCTCTCTCTCTCCAACAGCAGAAAAATATCATAGGGTAAATATATGAGAAATGAGATTCCATCTCTCTCAGGATGGAGGCTTTACTGTAGAGTAGATTGAGGTGTGTTTACCTGTAGTGATGCTTGTAGAGTGTTGTGGGTGTGTTCACCTGTAGTGATGCTAGTAGAGTGTTGTGGGTGTGTTTACCTGTAGTGATGCTAGTAGAGTGTTGTGGGTGTGTTTACCTGTAGTGATGCTAGTAGAGTGTTGTGGGTGTGTTTACCTGTAGTGATGCTTGTAGAGTGTTGTGGGTGTGTTTACCTGTAGTGATGCTAGTAGAGTGTTGTGGGTGTGTTTACCTGTAGTGATGCCAGTAGAGTGTTGTGGGTGTGTTTACCTGTAGTGATGCTTGTAGTGTGTTGTGGGTGTGTTTACCTGTTGTTGTTGATGTTTCATGATAATTACTCTGTTGCAGATAAGCTGTTCATTTATTTCCCCTGAGGGATCACTCATTCCTGGTACACACACACACACACACACACACACACACACACACACACACACACACACACACACACACACACACACACACACACACACACACACACACACACACACACACACACACACACACACACACACACACAGTGCCTGTTGAAAATCAATCAGGAGTTTTGATGAGGAGCAAGAAAGAGAGGGAGGAACGGAGAGAGAGAGAGATTTGAGGCATTTGAACGTATTTATTTTCATTTAAAAAAAGAAGGTTTTAATCAAAATGTGTTTTTGGCTTTCTGGAACATGTGAATTTTAATGAGCCATTTTTTGCCATCTGTAAATACGAATCAAATTGTTAAACGACGAACCTCGTTGGTTTTCCCCACTTAATAAGCCAGTAACCGTCCCTCTCTACATGATAGGCTGAGATATCGGAGAAGCTGGACTTGGATTGGTCCGCTATGCAGCGTTCTATAACATGAGCTGCACGGGGTGTTTAGATCATCCTTGCTACCACAGCTTTTCTTTTAAAGATGTCATGCAAAAGTGTTGCTACTGCTCTCAAAATTGCTGAACCTGAAGTTAATAGCGCTATCGACAAAGATCAGTGGGAAAAAGTTGAGTAACTCCAGTCATCTCTACCAAAGATGGTAACTCCAGTCATCTCTACCAGAGATGGGTATCCCCAGTCATCTCTACCAGAGATGGTAACTCCAGTCATCTCTACCAGAGATGGTAACTCCAGTCCTCTCGACCAGAGACGGTAACTCCAGTCCTCTAGACCAGAGACGGTAACTCCAGTCCTCTAGAACAGAGACGGTAACTCCAGTCCTCTAGACCAAAGATGGTAACTCCAGTCCTCTAGACCAGAGACGGTAACTCCAGTCCTCTAGACCAAAGATGGTAACTCCAGTCCTCTCGACCAGAGATGGTAACTCCAGTCCTCTCGACCAGAGATGGTAACTCCAGTCCTCTCGACCAGAGATGGTAACTCCAGTCCTCTCGACCAGAGATGGTAACTCCAGTCCTCTCGACCAGAGATGGTAACTCCAGTCCTCTAGACCAGAGATGGTAACTCCAGTACTCTAGACCAGAGATGGTATCCCAAGTCCTCTAGACCAGAGATGGTATCCCCAGTCCTCTAGACCAGAGATGACCAATTGTTGTTCTGGGGGGGGGGGGGGGGGGGTTGACAGGATGGAGAATGACAAGGGGGAGGGTTTGGAGAGAGGGGGAGTCCGATCTCACAGCTGTGAGAGAGAGAGAGAGAGAGGGGGGAAATAATGATCAAAAAAACAGAGCAAACTAGAATGCTATTTGGCCCTAAACAGAGAGAACACAATGACAGAATACCTGACCACTGTGACTGACCCAAATTTAAGGAAAGCTTTGACTATGTACAGACTCAGTGAGCATAGCCTTGCTATTGAGAAAGGCCGCCGTAGGCAGACATGGCTCTCAAGAGAAGACAGGCTATGTGCTCACTGCCCAAAAAATGAGGTGGAAACTGAGCTGTACTTCCTAACCTCCTGCCAAATGTGTGACCATATTATAGAAACATATTTCCCTCAGATTAAACAGAACCCACAAAGAATACTTCACTTGCTTTAGCCATGTTAACACATGTTTCCCATGACAATAAAGCCCTTAAATATAAATTGAATTGAGGGAGAAAAAGTGTTTGATCCTTTCTTAGAGTAGAACAGCTGCCCCTCAATTCAATTAATTTCAATTCATAATTCAAAAGCTTTATTGGCATGGAAAACATATGTTTACAAATGGAATAAACAATGAACAAAGGGTAAATAAACAACGGAAACGTTAGTAAACGCAAAAGTTTTTCAATAATAAATACATTTTATACGTTATATTATTGGCCATGTACAGTGTTGTAACAACATGGAAATCATTTAAGTATGTAAAACAAACAGATACAGTTGAAGTCGGAAGTTTACGTACACTGTCTCTGTCTCTGTCTCTATTTCTTTCTCTCTCTCTCTCTGTTCTGTCTCTGTCTCTGTCTCTCTCTGTCTCTTTCTCTCTCTGTCTCTGTCTCTCTGTTCTGTCTCTTTCTCTTTCTCTCTCTGTCTCTGTCTCTCTCTGTCTCTGTCTCTCTCTCTATTTCTTTCTCTCTCTCTCTCTCTGTTCTGTCTCTGTCTCTTTCTCTCTCTGTCTCTTTCTCTCTCTGTCTCTGTCTCTGTCTCTCTGTCTCTCTCTCTCTGTCTCTCTCTCTCTCTGTTCTGTCTCTGTCTCTTTCTCTCTCTGTCTCTCTCTCTGTCTCTGTCTCTGTCTCTCTCTCTGTCTCTCTCTCTCTCTCACTCAAACTCTCTGGGAATCACTTTCTTTTAGGTGATTGTAGAATTTAACATATCTTTTATGGATTTTGATAATTAGCGGGTGTCTGTCTGTCTGTCTGTCTGTCTGTCTGTCTGTCTGTCTGTCTGTCTGTCTGTCTGTCTGTCTCTGTCTCTCTCATCTCCCCCCTCTCCTCTTTCTCTGTCTCCTCTCTCTCTGTCCCTCCTCCCCCTCTCCTCTCTCTCTCTCTCTCTCTCTCTCTCTCTCTCTCTCTCCTCCCCCCTCTCCTCTCTCCTCTTTCTCCTCTCTTCCTCTGACTGTTACTCTGTCTCTCTCGCACTCTCCCTCCTCTTCCTCCTCTCCCTCCTCTTCCTCCTCTCCCTCCTCTACCTCCTCTCCCCCCTCTCTCCCTCTCTCCTCCCTCTCTCCTCTCTCCTCTCTCCTCTCTCCTCTCTGTCACCTGGTCATTTTCTATCTACAGGAGGATCCCTCTAATTGGCAGACAAGCTCTCATGTCAGACTTCATTCATTATGCTGTGTCTGATATGAAAAGTATTGCTGAGTTCAAGGCACGGGCCACGGCATGAGAGAGATACTAGTAACGGGAATGCGGTGTTCATAGTTATGTTATAGAATTCCGGTGATGCAATGCTTGGTGGATGAGGAAGAGGGAGGAAGAGGAAGAAGGAGGAGGAAGAGGGAGGGAATGGGAGGAGGAAGGAGGAAGAGGGAGGAAGAAGGAGCAAGAAGAAGGAAGAGGGAGGAAGAGGAAGATGATGAGTGAGGAAGATGAAAAGAGAAGAGAGGAAGAGGGAGCAAGAGGGATGAAGAGGAGAGGGAGGAATAGGAAGGGGGAGTAAGGAGGAGGGGGAAGAGGGAGGGGGAGTAAGGAGGAGGGGGAAGAGGGAGGGGGAGTAAGAAGGAGGAAGAGGAATAGAAAGGAAGAGAAAGAGAGCAGAGACTGAGAGAGAGAAGGATACATCCAGGTGAGACAGACAGGTTACATCCAGGTGAGAGAGACAGGTTACATCCAGGTGAGACAGACAGGTTACATCCAGGTGAGACAGACAGGTTACATCCAGGTGAGACAGACAGGTTACATCCAGGTGAGACAGACATGTTACATCCAGGTGAGACAGACAGGTTACAACCAGGTGAGACAGACAGGTTACATCCAGGTGAGAGAGACAGGTTACATCCAGGTGAGAGAGACAGGTTACATCCAGGTGAGAGAGACAGGTTACATCCAGGTGAGAGAGACAGGTTACAACTAGGTGAGAGAGACAGGTTACATCCAGGTGAGACAGACAGGTTACATCCAGGTGAGACAGACAGGTTACATCCAGGTGAGACAGACATGTTACATCCAGGTGAGAGAGACAGGTTACATCCAGGTGAGACAGACAGGTTACATCCAGGTGAGACAGACAGGTTACATCCAGGTGAGACAGACAGGTTACATCCAGGTGAGAGAGACAGGTTACATCCAGGTGAGACAGACAGGTTACATCCAGGTGAGACAGACAGGTTACATCCAGGTGAGACAGACAGGTTACATCCAGGTGAGACAGACATGTTACATCCAGGTGAGAGAGACAGGTTACATCCAGGTGAGACAGACAGGTTACATCCAGGTGAGAGAGACAGGTTACATCCAGGTGAGACAGACATGTTACATCCAGGTGAGAGAGACAGGTTACATCCAGGTGAGACAGACAGGTTACATCCAGGTGAGACAGACAGGTTACATCCAGGTGAGAGAGACAGGTTACATCCAGGTGAGACAGACAGGTTACATCCAGGTGAGACAGACAGGTTACATCCAGGTGAGAGAAACAGGTTACATCCAGGTGAGAGAGACAGGTTACATCCAGGTGAGACAGACATGTTACATCCAGGTGAGACAGACAGGTTACATCCAGGTGAGACAGACAGGTTACATCCAGGTGAGACAGACATGTTACATCCAGGTGAGAGAGACAGGTTACATCCAGGTGAGACAGACAGGTTACATCCAGGTGAGACAGACAGGTTACATCCAGGTGAGAGAGACAGGTTACATCCAGGTGAGACAGACATGTTACATCCAGGTGAGAGAGACAGGTTACATCCAGGTGAGACAGACAGGTTACATCCAGGTGAGAGAGACAGGTTACATCCAGGTGAGACAGACAGGTTACATCCAGGTGAGAGAGACAGGTTACATCCAGGTGAGACAGACAGGTTACATCCAGGTGAGACAGACAGGTTACATCCAGGTGAGAGAGACAGGTTACATCCAGGTGAGACAGACAGTTTACATCCAGGTGAGACAGACAGGTTACATCCAGGTGAGAGAGACAGGTTACATCCAGGTGAGACAGACAGGTTACATCCAGGTGAGACAGACAGGTTACATCCAGGTGAGACAGACAGGTTACATCCAGGTGAGACAGACATGTTACATCCAGGTGAGACAGACAGGTTACATCCAGGTGAGAGAGACAGGTTACATCCAGGTGAGACAGACAGGTTACATCCAGGTGAGACAGACATGTTACATCCAGGTGAGACAGACAGGTTACATCCAGGTGAGAGAGACAGGTTACATCCAGGTGAGACAGACAGGTTACATCCAGGTGAGACAGACAGGTTACATCCAGGTGAGAGAGACAGGTTACATCCAGGTGAGACAGACAGGTTACATCCAGGTGAGACAGACAGGTTACATCCAGGACATTTACAGGAGACTGACTCAGATATCAAGACATTGGGTGCTGAGAAAAAGAGAGCAACAAGAGCTTGTAGACAGAGAGGGGTAGACAGGTGAGGACAGACAGGTGAGGGGTAAACAGGTGAGGACAGACAGGTGAGGGTTAAACAGGTGAGGACAGACAGGTGCAGGGTAGACATGTGAGGACAGACAGATGAGGGGTAGACAGGTGAGGAGAGACAGGTGAAGGGTTAGACATGTGAGGACAGACAGGTGGGGGGTAGACATGTGAGGACAGACAGGTGGGGGGTAGACATGTGAGGAGAGACAAGTGAAGGGTAGAAATGTGAGGACAGACAGGTGAAGGGTTAGACAGGTGAGGACAGACAGGTGAAGGGTTAGACATGTGAGGACAGACAGATGGGGGGTAGACAGGTGAGGACAGACAGATGGGGGGGTAGACAGGTGAGGACAGACAGGTGAAGGGTTAGACAGGTGAGGACAGACAGGTGAAGGGTTAGACAGGTGAGGACAGACAGGTGTGTTATAATGATAAGTACATCATGACATAATGGTATATCACATTTTCAAGTTCTTCACTACCACTCAATCAATCGATCAATCAATCAAATGTACTTATAAAGCCCCCTTTTTACCTCAGCCGATCGCTTGCTGCCCCCCCCCCCCGGACAGAAATCATCAAATCAAATTGATTTATATAGCCCTTCGTACATCAGCCGATATCTCAAAGTGCTGTACAGAAACCCAGCCTAAAACCCCAAACAGCAAGCAATACAGGTGTAGAAGCACGGTGGCTAGGAAAAACTACCTAGAAAGGCCAAAAACGTAGGAAGAAACCTAGAGAGGAACCAGGCTATGTGGGGTGGCCAGTCCTCTTCTGGCTGTGCCGGGTGGAGATTATAACAGAACATGGCCAAGATGTTCAAATGTTCATAAATGACCAGCATGGTCCAATAATAATAAGGCAGAACAGTTGAAACTGGAGCAGCAGCACGGCCAGGTGGACTGGGGACAGCAAGGAGTCATCATGTCAGGTCGTCCTGAGGCATGGTCCTAGGGCTCAGGTCCTCCGAGAGAGAGAAAGAAAGAGAGAAAGAAAGAGATAATTAGAGAGAGCACACTTAAATTCACACAGGACACCGAATTGGACAGGAGAAGTACTCCAGATATAACAGACTGACCCCAGCCCCCCGACACATAAACTACTGCAGCATAAATACTGGAGGCTGAGACAGGAGGGGTCAGGAGACACTGTGGCCCCATCCGAGGACACTCCCGGACAGGGCCAAACAGGAAGGATATAACCCCACCCACTTTGCCAAGGCACAGCCCCCACATCACTAGAGGGATATCTTCAACCACCAACTTACCATCCTGAGACAAGGCCGAGTATAGCCCACAAAGATCTCCGCCACGGCACAACCCAAGGGGGGGCGCCAACCCAGACAGCCAACCCAGACAGCCAACCCAGACAGCCAACCCAGACAGCCAACCCAGACAGCCAACCCAGACAGCCAATCCAGACAGCCAACCCAGACAGCCAACCCAGACAGCCAACCCAGACAGCCAACCCAGACAACCAACCCAGACAGCCAACCCAGACAGCCAACCCAGACAGCCAACCCAGACAGCCAACCCAGACAGCCAACCCAGAAAACCAACCCAGACAGCCAACCCAGACAGCCAACCCAGACAGCCAACCCAGACAGCCAACCCAGACAGCCAACCCAGACAGCCAACCCAGAAAACCAACCCAGACAGCCAACCCAGACAGCCAACCCAGACAGCCAACCCAGACAGCCAACCCAGAAAACCAACCCAGACAGCGATGCCAGGATTTAGAGACATACCACTGTCTCTCTTGTTTTACACTTGGAAGAGTCTTATAACACGGTATTTCTGCTTCTCCTGGAAATGAGAGAATAGTCTGTATAACTCCTGTAAATATAGTAGTGTACTGCTACACACACACACGACTGTAGGCCACAAGGACAGCTTCTCCTTAACTACAGTGATGGGGTTTATAGACCTTGACATATGCTTTCCTTTATACTGTATGAAACATAGCGCTATCAGAACGCACTGAGCCTGCACTGATGAAAGTGTTACGTTAAGCTACATATAGTAGCTTAGTCTCTCTTTCTTTCTTTCTTTCTTTCTTTCTTTCTTTCTTTCTTTCTTTCTCTCTCTTTCTTTCTTTCTTTCTTTCTTTCTCTCTTTCTTTCTTTCTTTCTTTCTTTCATTCTCTCTTTCTTTCTTTCTTTCTTTCTTTCTTTCTTTCTCTCTTTCTTTCTTTCTTTCTTTCTTTCTTTCTTCTCTCTCTCCTTTCTTTTCTCTCTTGATCTCTCTCTTTCTTTTCTATCCATCTCTCTTTTTTTCTCTTTCTTTCTTTCTTTCTTTCTTTCTTTCTTCTCTCTCTCCTTTCTTTTCTCTCTTGATCTCTCTCTTTCTTTTATATCCATCTCTCTCTCTCTCTCTCTTTCTTTCTTTCTCTCTCTTTCTTTCTTTCTTTCTTTCATTCTCTCTTTCTTTCTTTCTTTCATTCTTTCTTTCTTTCTTTCTTTCTTCTCTCTCTCCTTTTCTCTCTTGATCTCTTTCTTTCTTTTCTCTCTCTCTCTCTTTCTTCCTTTCTTTTCACTCCATTTCTCTCCCTCTTTATTTTCTATCCATCTCTCTCTCTCTCTTTCTTTTCTCTCTCTCTCTCTCTTTTTTTCTCTCTCTCTCGATCTCTCCCTCTCTTTATGACCAAACTTATACTATTTACACTTTTTAGTCAATTTTAGTCAACACTAGAAGAATTGTTTCTGACCAATATTGATGCCAAATAGGCTGTTTTCAAAAGGATTTGTTACTTTTTTTTTTAAAGACAGTTGCTCTGTAACGCTTTCCTGCAGTCAATGACCAAAACCTCTTTGGCCTCATGAGTGGAATGTTATTCATATTTTTCACAATTTTGTAATTAATAAAGTTAAACAAATATTTATTTCAACTGTGTATCTGCCATATCCTTCAACCCGTGTTTGTGTGTGAGATGTATCCATTGTTTTCAAAGTACATTTGTTTTAAGACAACCAAGAATCACTGTGTCACCCTGACTTAGCCCACTGCAGTATAAGTTGAAGGTTTGGGAAAGGCTTAAAACATCGACACTGATTGAATCAGAGTTACCTCCTAAGTCTTTCTAAATGAGTTACCTCCAGGTGAATCTGAATGAGTTACCTCCTAGTCTTTCTAAATGAGTTACCTCCAGGTGAATCTGAATGAGTTACCTCCAGGTGAATCTGAATGAGTTACCTCCAGGTGAATCTGAATGAGTTACCTCCAGGTGAATCTGAATGAGTTACCTCCAGGTGAGTCTGAATGAGTTACCTCCAGGTGAGTCTGAATGAGTTACCTCCAGGTGAGTCTGAATGAGTTACCTCCAGGTGAGTCTGAATGAGTTACCTCCAGGTGAGTCTGAATGAGTTACCTCCTAGTCTTTCTAAATGAGTTACCTCCAGGTGAATCTGAATGAGTTACCTCCAGGTGAATCTGAATGAGTTACCTCCAGGTGAGTCTGAATGAGTTACCTCCTAGTCTTTCTAAATGAGTTACCTCCAGGTGAATCTGAATGAGTTACCTCCAGGTGAGTCTAAACGAGTTACCTCCAGGTGAATCTGAATGAGTCACCTCCAGGTGTGTGTGTGTGAGTTTTCCTCTCCTTTGTGTGAATGGTGGACGGAGGGATGACGGAATGAGGGATGCAGGAAGGAGGGGGAAAGGAATGAGGGATCACGGCAGGAGGGGGGATGGTGTTCCCACAGTTTTTCCAAATCCCTTGCTCTGTCCGAATCCTTCTCTGAGTGTGTCCGTTGCCAGGCCGACCGAGTGTGTTAGGAGTCCATTGTGGGCCATTCACGTGTGAGTAACGAGCGGGGCCCTTCTGCTGTCTCTGTGTGTGTGCGTGTGTGTGTGTGTGTGTGTGTGTGTGTGTGTGTGTGTGTGTGCATGCGGTGGTCTTTGTGTAACCTAGAGATTATGTGCTGGCGCTATTTCCCTCTGCTGTCACGTCCTCTACACACACACACACGCACACACACACACACACACAAACGCACGCACACACACACACGCACCTGCTCTGTAGCTCTGTAACTCTACTCACCCTCCTCTTCCTCCTCTCCCTCCTCTCCCTCTCTCCCTCCTCTCCCTCCTCTCCCTCTCCCTCCTCTCCCTCTCTCTCTCCACTCCCTCCTCTCTCCCTCTCCCTCCTCTCCCTCTTCTCCTTCCTCTCTCTCCTCTCCCTCCTCACCCTCCTCTCCCTCCTCTACCTCTCTCCCTCTCTCTCTCCTCTCCCTCCTCTCCTCTCCCTCCTCTCCCTCCTCTCCCTCCTCTCCCTCTTCTCCTTCCTCTCTCCCTCTCCCTCCTCACCCTCCTCTCCTCTCCTCTCTCTCTCCCTCTCTCTCCTCTCCCTCCCTCTCCTCTCCCTCCTCTCCCTCTTCTCCTTCCTCTCTCTCCTCTCCCTCCTCACCCTCCTCTCCCTCCTCTACCTCTCTCCCTCTCTCCCTCTTCTCCCTCCTCTCTCTCCTCTACCTCTTTCCCTCCTCTCCCTCCTCTCCCTCCTCTCCCTCTTCTCCCTCCTCTCAATACCCCACCAGACCAGTAAAGATGATTCCTTACCAACCAACATAGCTTCCTCACATGCTCCCTCATCCCCATCTCCTACGTACAGTACCAGTCAAATGTTTGGACACACCTACTCATTCCAGGATTTTTCTTTATTTGTTTTACTATTTTATACATTTTAGAATAATAGTGGAGACATCAAAACTATGAAATAACACATATGGAATCATGTAGTAACCAGAAAAGTGTTAAACAAATCAAAATATATTTTATATTTGAGATTCTTCAAAGTAGCCACCCTTTGCATTCATGACAGCTTTGCACATTCTTGGCATTTTCTCAACCAGCTTCTTGGGGTTGTCACCTGGAATGCTTTTCAATTAACAGGTGTGCCTTGTTAAAAGTTAATTTGTTGAATTTCTTTCCTTCTTAATGCATTTGAGCCAATCAGTTGTATTGTGACAAGGTAGGGGTGGTATACAGAATATAGCACTATTTGGTAAAAGGCCAAATCCATATTATGGCAAGAACAGCTCAAATAAGCAAAGAGAAACAACAGTCCATCATTACTTTAAGACATGAAGGTCAGTCAATAAGGAACATTTCAAGAACTTTGAAAGTTTCTTCAAGTGTAGTTGCATAAACCATCAAGCTCTATGATGAAACTGTCTCTCATGAGGACCGTCACAGGAAAGGAAGACCCAGAGTTACCTCTGCTGCAGAGGATCAGTTCATAGGAGTTACCTCTGCTGTAGAGGATCAGTTCATTAGAGTTACCTCTGCTGCAGAGGATACGTTCATTAGAGTTACCAGCCTCAGAAATTGCAGCCCAAATAAATGCTTCACAGATTTCAAGTAACAAACACATCTCAACATAAACTGTTCAGATTAGACTGTTTGAATCAGGCCTTTATGCTCAAATTGCTGCAAAGAAACAACTACTGAAGGACACCAATAAGAAGAAGAGACTTAAAAAAGTACAGTATGGGGATGAGGTAGTTGTTTAGGCTGTTTACAGATGGGCTATGTACAGGTGCAGTGATCTGTGATCTGCTCTGACAGCTGGTGCTTAAAGTTAGTGAGGGAGATATGAGTCTTCAGCTTCAGCTATTTTTGCAATTTGTTCCAGTCATTGGCAGCAGAGAACTGGGAGGAAAGGTGGCCAAAGGAGGTGTTGGTTTTGGGGATGATCAGTGAAATATACCTGCTGGAGCGCGTGCTGTGGGTGGGTGCTGCTATGGTGACCAGTGAGCTGAGATAAGGGGGGGGGCTTTATCGAGCAAAGACTGTCCTGACTACATGTGTCCTGACTACATTATGGCTGGACATCATCAGTCTGTCCATATTCTGTCCAGCCATTCAGACTGTCGACCACAGAGACATATTCTGTCCAGCCATTCAGACGGTCGACCACAGAGACATATTCTGTCCAGCCATTCAGACTGTCGACCACAGAGACATGTTCTGTCCAGCCATTCAGACGGTCGGCCACAGAGACATGTTCTGCCCAGCCATTCAGACTGTCGGCCACAGAGACATGTTCTGCCCAGCCATTCAGACTGTCGACCACAGAGACATGTTCTGTCCAGCCATTCAGACGGTCGGCCACAGAGACATGTTCTGCCCAGCCATTCAGACTGTCGGCCACAGAGACATGTTCTGTCCAGCCATTCAGACTGTCGACCACAGAGACATGTTCTGCCCAGCCATTCAGACTGTCGGCCACAGAGACATGTTCTGCCCAGCCATTCAGACTGTCGACCACAGAGACATGTTCTGTCCAGCCATTCAGACTGTCGACCACAGAGACATGTTCTGTCCAGCCATTCAGACTGTCGACCACAGAGACATGTTCTGTCCTGCCATTCAGACTGTCGACCACAGAGACATGTTCTGTCCAGCCATTCAGACGGTCGGCCACAGAGACATGTTCTGCCCAGCCATTCAGACGGTCGACCACAGAAACATGTTCTGTCCAGCCATTCAGACGGTCGACCACAGAGACATGTTCTGTCCAGCCATTCAGACTGTCGACCACAGAGACATGTTCTGTCCAGCCATTCAGACGGTCGGCCACAGAAACATGTTCTGTCCAGCCATTCAGACTGTTGGCCACAGAGACATGTTCTGCCCAGCCATTCAGACTGTCGACCACAGAGACATGTTCTGTCCAGCCATTCAGACTGTCGACCACAGAGACATATTCTGTCCAGCCATTCAGACTGTCGACCACAGAGACATGTTCTGTCCAGCCATTCAGACCGTCGACCACAGAGACATATTCTGTCCAGCCATTCAGACTGTCGACCACAGAGTCATATTCTGTCCAGCCATTCAGACTGTCGACCACAGAGACATGTTCTGTCCAGCCATTCAGACCGTCGACCACAGAGACATGTTCTGTCCAGCCATTCAGACCGTCGACCACAGAGACATGTTCTGTCCAGCCATTCAGACTGTCGACCACAGAGACATGTTCTGTCCAGCCATTCAGACTGTCGACCACAGAGACATGTTCTGTCCAGCCATTCAAACGGTCGACCACAGAGACATATTCTGTCCAGCCATGCAGACTGTCGACCACAGAGACATGTTCTGTCCAGCCATTCAAACGGTCGACCACAGAGACATATTAGCCTATCTCGCTGTTGTTTCAGTGTACCATTCCGGCAGCTTCTAAATCTCTGTCTCTTCTTTGTAGTACATTTACATGCAATCTCCTCTTTTATATTTCTTACTCTCTTCCCATCTCTCACTATGTCACCTGACTTAGGAGTCATAAGAGATTACCTAGCCAGTTACTTAGCCAGTTACTTACTTAGCCAGTTACTCAGCCAGTTACTTAGCCAGTTACTCAGCCAGTTACTCAGCCAGTTACTCAGCCAGTTACTTAGCCAGTTACTCAGCCAGTTACTTAGCCAGTTACTCAGCCAGTTACTCAGCCAGTTACTTAGCCAGTTACTTAGCCAGTTACATAGCCACTTACTTAGCCAGTTACTTAGCCAGTTACTCAGCCAGTTACTTAGCCAGTTACTTAGCCAGTTACTTAGCCAGTTACTCAGCCAGTTACTTAGCCAGTTACTTAGCCAGTTACATAGCCAGTTACTTAGCCAGTTACCTAGCCACTTACTTAGCCAGTTACTCAGCCAGTTACTTAGCCAGTTACTTAGCCAGTTACTTAGCCAGTGGAACAGAAATATATTCACAATTTATGTGTAGGTTGTCTCTGCTTGGAGCAGACTTCTCAGACAACCCTTGGTCAAACTAGTCAGAGTGCTCATTGCCACGTACTGTGTGCTAAAACTCCCTGCAAAGACGTGCAGCGTTGTTGAGGAATCTTGGATGTCGGTCCCTCAGCTGGTTCCGAGGTGATGGAAACAGAGGTGCTGTGGTTGGATCAAATTGAGCGTTTTGGTGGGAAGTACGTTCCACCTGTGGCTGCCACAGTCAATCACCACCTACCCCTGTTTACGGATGTAGTAGAAACATTGACAATAGGTTGACGCTGCGTTGATGTGCCCCTTCGTGGATCTGGAGAGGATGGAAGTGACTAGGTTGTTTGGTGGATAGCATGTTAGCTGGCCACTTAGCCCCATTGGCTAACAATGCCAATCCTATACTGCCTAACAAGCATTGTCAATATTTGGCTGTTTCTGGAGGAGCCTGAGCCCCAGGCAGAGCTCCTGGATGACATATGTGTTACTTCATTCTGCCCATGACCCTGGTGCACCGTTCTGGCACTCCGGTAAGAGCACAGGGAGCGACTGCAGCGGTGTCATCTTTGGCCAACGTTTGTCCCATGTGCCAGAGAGGGACAGACGGATGTACCTCAATGAGCCAATTGTTCGATTCGTCACTGGAGGAAAGGGTTCGACGCTAAAAAGGAGGAGGAAGAGGCGCTGCACATTTTTCTACCCAGAAGACCTTTGGGGATCCCGCGTCACCTTCCCCCCCCCATCCCCGAGCTAGGTGCACGGGGGGGCTGTTTCCTTCCCGGTCCCACCCCGTTCCGATCTGGTCTGACCCCGTCCTATAGGTCGTTAGCGTCTGGCTGTCTTACAGGTCGTTAGCGTCTGGCTGTGTCCTACAGGTCGTTAGCGTCTGGCTGTGTCCTACAGGTCGTTAGCGTCTGGCTGTGTCCTACAGGTCGTTAGCGTCTGGCTGTGTCCTATAGGTCGTTAGCGTCTGGCTGTGTCCTACAGGTCGTTAGCGTCTGGCTGTGTCCTATAGGTCGTTAGCGTCTGGCTGTGTCCTACAGGTCGTTAGCGTCTGGCTGTGTCCTACAGGTCGTTAGCGTCTGGCTGTGTCCTACAGGTCGTTAGCGTCTGGCTGTGTCCTATAGGTCGTTAGCGTCTGGCTGTGTCCTACAGGTCGTTAGCGTCTGGCTGTGTCCTACAGGTCGTTAGCGTCTGGCTGTGTCCTACAGGTCGTTAGCGTCTGGCTGTGTCCTACAGGTCGTTAGCGTCTGGCTGTGTCCTACAGGTCGTTAGCGTCTGGCTGTGTCCTACAGGTCGTTAGCGTCTGGCTGTGTCCTACAGGTCGTTAGCGTCTGGCTGTGTCCTACAGGTCGTTAGCGTCTGGCTGTGTCCTACAAGTCGTTAGCGTCTGGCTGTGTCCTACAAGTCGTTAGCGTCTGGCTGTGTCCTACAGGTCGTTAGCGTCTGGCTGTGTCCTACAGGTCGTTAGCGTCTGGCTGTGTCCTACAGGTCGTTAGCGTCTGGCTGTGTCCTACAGGTCGTTAGCGTCTGGCTGTGTCCTACAGGTCGTTAGCGTCTGGCTGTGTCCTACAGGTCGTTAGCGTCTGGCTGTGTCCTACAGGTCGTTAGCGTCTGGCTGTGTCCTATAGGTCGTTAGCGTCTGGCTGTGTCCTACAGGTCGTTAGCTTATTGCTATGTCCTACAGGTCGTTAGCGTCTGGCTGTGTCCTATAGGTCGTTAGCGTCTGGCTGTGTCCTACAGGTCGTTAGCGTCTGGCTGTGTCCTACAGGTCGTTAGCGTCTGGCTGTGTCCTATAGGTCGTTAGCGTCTGGCTGTGTCCTACAGGTCGTTAGCGTCTGGCTGTGTCCTACAGGTCGTTAGCGTCTGGCTGTGTCCTACAGGTCGTTAGCGTCTGGCTGTGTCCTATAGGTCGTTAGCGTCTGGCTGTCTTACAGGTCGTTAGCGTCTGGCTGTGTCCTACAGGTCGTTAGCGTCTGGCTGTGTCCTACAGGTCGTTAGCGTCTGGCTGTGTCCTACAGGTCGTTAGCGTCTGGCTGTGTCCTACAGGTCGTTAGCGTCTGGCTGTGTCCTATAGGTCATTAGCGTCTGGCTGTCTTACAGGTCGTTAGCTTCTGGCTGTGTCCTACAGGTCGTTAGCGTCTGGCTGTGTCCTATAGGTCATTAGCGTCTGGCTGTCTTACAGGTCGTTAGCGTCTGGCTGTGTCCTACAGGTCGTTAGCGTCTGGCTGTGTCCTACAGGTCATTAGCGTCTGGCTGTGTCCTACAGGTCATTAGCGTCTGGCTGTGTCCTACAGGTCGTTACTGTCTGGCTGTGTCCTACAGGTCGTTAGCGTCTGGCTGTGTCCTATAGGTCATTAGCGTCTGGCTGTGTCCTACAGGTCGTTAGCGTCTGGCTGTGTCCTACAGGTCGTTAGCGTCTGGCTGTGTCCTACAGGTCGTTAGCGTCTGGCTGTGTCCTACAGGTCGTTAGCGTCTGGCTGTGTCCTACAGGTCGTTAGCTTCTTGCTGTGTCCTACAGGTCATTAGCGTCTGGCTGTGTCCTATAGGTCATTAGCGTCTGGCTGTGTCCTACAGGTCGTTAGCTTCTTGCTGTGTCCTACAGGTCATTAGCGTCTGGCTGTGTCCTACAGGTCATTAGCGTCTGGCTGTGTCCTACAGGTCGTTACTGTCTGGCTGTGTCCTACAGGTCGTTAGCTTATTGCTATGTCCTACAGGTCGTTAGCGTCTGGCTGTGTCCTACAGGTCGTTAGCTTATTGCTGTGTCCTACAGGTCGTTACTGTCTGGCTGTGTCCTACAGGTCGTTAGCGTCTGGCTGTGTCCTACAGGTCGTTAGCGTCTGGCTGTGTCCTATAGGTCGTTAGCGTCTGGCTGTGTCCTACAGGTCGTTAGCGTCTGGCTGTGTCCTACAGGTCGTTAGCGTCTGGCTGTGTCCTACAGGTCGTTAGCTTATTGCTATGTCTTACAGGTCGTTAGCTTCTGGCTGTGTCCTATAGGTCGTTAGCGTCTGGCTGTGTCCTACAGGTCGTTAGCGTCTGGCTGTGTCCTATAGGTCGTTAGCGTCTGGCTGTGTTCTACAGGTCGTTAGCGTCTGGCTGTATCCTACAGGTCGTTAGCGTCTGGCTGTATCCTACAGGTCGTTAGCGTCTGGCTGTGTCCTACAGGTCGTTAGCTTATTGCTATGTCCTACAGGTTCGTTAGCGTCTGGCTGTGTTCTACAGGTCGTTAGCGTCTGGCTGTGTCCTACAGGTCGTTAGCGTCTGGCTGTGTCCTACAGGTTGTTAGCGTCTGGCTGTGTCCTACAGGTCGTTAGCTTCTTGCTGTGTCCTAAAGGTCGTTAGCGTCTGGCTGTGTCCTACAGGTCGTTAGCGTCTGGCTGTGTCCTACAGGTCGTTAGCTTATTGCTATGTCCTACAGGTCGTTAGCATCTGGCTGTGTCCTACAGGTCGTTAGCATCTGGCTGTGTCCTACAGGTCGTTAGCGTCTGGCTGTTTTACAGGTCGTTAGCGTCTGGCTGTTTTACAGGTCGTTAGCTTCTGGCTGTGTCCTACAGGTCGTTAGCGTCTGGCTGTGTCCTACAGGTCGTTAGCGTCTGGCTGTGTCCTACAGGTCGTTAGCTTATTGCTATGTCCTACAGGTCGTTAGCATCTGGCTGTGTCCTACAGTTCGTTAACTTCTGGCTGTCTTACAGGTCGTTAACTTCTGGCTGTTTTACAGGTCGTTAGCTTCTGGCTGTGTCCTACAGATTCTTAGCTTCTTGCTGTGTCCTAAAGGTCGTTAGCGTCTGGCTGTGTCCTACAGGTCGTTAGCGTCTGGCTGTGTCCTACAGGTCGTTAGCGTCTGGCTGTGTCCTACAGGTCGTTAGCGTCTGGCTGTGTCCTACAGGTCGTTAGCTTATTGCTATGTCCTACAGGTCGTTAGCATCTGGCTGTATCCTACAGGTCTTTAGCATCTGGCTGTGTCCTACAGGTCGTTAACTTCTGGCTGTCTTACAGGTCGTTATCGTCTGGCTGTTTTACAGGTCGTTAGCTTCTTGCTGTGTCCTACAGGTTGTTAGCGTCTGGCTGTGTCCTACAGGTCGTTAGCGTCTGGCTGTGTCCTACAGGTCGTTAGCTTATTGCTATGTCCTACAGGTCGTTAGCATCTGGCTGTGTCCTACAGGTCGTTAACTTCTGGCTGTCTTACAGGTCGTTAGCTTCTGGCTGTTTTACAGGTCGTTAGCTTCTGGCTGTGTCCTACAGATTCTTAGCTTCTTGCTGTGTCCTAAAGGTCGTTAGCGTCTGGCTGTGTCCTACAGGTCGTTAGCGTCTGGCTGTGTCCTACAGGTCGTTAGCGTCTGGCTGTGTCCTACAGGTCGTTAGCGTCTGGCTGTGTCCTACAGGTCGTTAGCTTATTTCTATGTCCTACAGGTCGTTAGCATCTGGCTGTATCCTACAGGTCTTTAGCATCTGGCTGTGTCCTACAGGT
>NC_088219.1:3109554-3134554 GCF_036934945.1 Oncorhynchus masou masou
TGGTTTCCATGGTTTCCAGGGGTGCCGTTCAATTGGCTCATGGTTTCCATGGTTTCCAGGGGTGCCGTTCCATTGGCTCATGGTTTCCATGGTTTCCAGGGGTGCCGTTCCATTGGCTCATGGTTTCCATGGTTTCCAGGGGTGCCGTTCCATTGGCTCATGGTTTCCATGGTTTCCAGGGGTGCCGTTCCATTGGCTCATGGTTTCCATGGTTTCCAGGGGTGCCGTTCCATTGGCTCATGGTTTCCATGGTTTCCAGGGGTGCCGTTCCATTGGCTCATGGTTTCCATGTTTTCCAGGGGTGCCGTTCCATTGGCTCTGTTCTGGACATTATTATGAGCCAATCTCCACTCAGCAGCCTGTATGCTTGTGTCTATATATATATATACAATAATAGTTATTGAATGATAAGTTTAACAAATGTAAATATATATTTTTCTTCAAAGTGTCTATATATATATATATTTATTTACATTTGTTAAACCTATTTTGGCTGCAATCCCACTATCGGGATAAGTGTCATCAACAACCGCTGAATAGCATAGCGCTACATTCAAAAAATATTACTACAAATTTTCATATTCATGAATTCACAAGTGCAATATAGGAAAACACGCCTGTCGTGTCAGATTTTGAAATTATGCTTTACAGCGAAAGCAATCCAAGCGTTTGTGTAAGTTTATTGATCGCTCGACAAAACATTAAGTACACTTAGCATCAGGTAGCTCGGTCACGAAAATCAGAAAAGCCATCAAATGAATCGTTTTCCTTTGATCTTCGGATGTTTCACTCACGAGACTTCTAGTGTCATGCCTTGGTCATTGTATTTTGTGTTTTCGTTATATATTTGGTCAGGCCAGGGTGTGACATGGGTTTATGTATTGTATTTTCGTATTGGGGTTTGTAGTATTTGGGATTGCGGCTGAGTAGGGGTGTTGTATAGGCTTGGCTGCCTGAGGCGGTTCTCAATCAGAGTCAGGTGATTCTTGTTGTCTCTGATGGGGAACCGTATTTAGGTAGCCTGGTTTTCACTTTGTATTTTGTGGGTGATTGTTCCTGTCTCTGTGTAGTGTTCACCAGATAGGCTGTAATAGGTTTCACGTTCCGGTTTGTTGTTTTTTGTATTTATAAGTTATTTCGTGTATCGTCATTTGTTCCATTAAAGAACATGAGTAACCAACACGCTGCATTTCGGTCCGACTTTCTTTCGACAAACGAAGAACGCCGTTACATCTAGTTACACAAGAAATGTTCCTTTTGTTCCATAAAGATTATTTTTATATCCAAAATACCTCCGTTTGGTTGGCGCATTATGTTCAGAAATCCACTGGAAAGAGCGGTCACAACAACGCAGACAAAACTTCAAAATAGTTTCCATAATGTCCACAGAAACATGTCAAACGTTTTTTATAATCAATCCTCAGGTTGTTTTTAAAATGTATAATCGATAATATATCAACCGCAACTGTCTTTCACAGTAGGAGAGGGGAAAACAATGGCTGCCCAAACTCTGTTGTCCGAGCAAAACTCAAGTGACCACTTGACGCGATGTTATCATTCTGGCTCATTTTTCAAAATAAAAGCCTGAAACTATGTCTGAAGACTGTTGACACCTTGAGAAAGCGATAGGAAAAGGAATCTGGTTGATATTCCTTTAAATGGAGCAAAGGCAGGCTATGGAACATAGAGTTTTCAAAACAGAAGCCACTTCCTGTTTTAATTTTCCTCTGGGTTTCGCCTGCAATATCAGTTATGTTATACTCACAGACAACATTTTGACAGTTTTGGAGACTTTAGAGTATTTTCTATCCAATACTAATAATGATATGCATATATTAGCAACTGAGACTGAGGAGCTGGCCGTTTACAATGGGCACCTTTTCATCCAAGCTACTCAATACTGCCCCCTGCAGCCATATGAAGTTAATAGTTTTTTGGTTACTACATGATTCCATATGTGTTATTTCATAGTTGTGATGTCTATTATTATTCTACAATGTATAAAATAGTTATAGAAATAAAGACAAAACCGTTGAATGAGTCGGTAAAACTTTTGACTGCTACTGAATATATTGTGTACCGGTTGCATTGCCATTTTTCAAAACAAGGGGAAGTTGGGTGTTGCATAATTAAATAAATAAAATATGTATCAATGTTTTATTTCATTTGTAAACTCCATTTCCCTTTATCTAATATTTTGGTTTTGGTTAAAGATTATATTAACATTCAGTATCAAGAATATAAAACGAATATACAAGAATATACAAACGTAAAGAAAATATAAAATGGAGGAAAATACTCTCGTCAGATGTGTACTGACTAGTATGAGTAGGTGCTCTATTGTCTAGTGTACTGTCTAGTGTACTGTCTAGTGTACTGTCTAGTGTACTGTATAGTATGAGTAGGTGCTGTACTGTCTAGTGTACTGTATAGTATGAGTAGGTGCTCTATTGTCTAGTGTACTGTCTAGTGTACTGTCTAGTGTACTGTCTAGTGTACTGTATAGTATGAGTAGGTGCTCTATTGTCTAGTGTACTGTCTAGTGTACTGTCTAGTGTACTGTCTAGTGTACTGTCTAGTGTACTGTCTAGTGTACTGTATAGTATGAGTAGGTGCTCTATTGTCTAGTGTACTGTCTAGTGTACTGTCTAGTGTACTGTATAGTATGAGTAGGTGCTCTATTGTCTAGTGTACTGTCTAGTGTACTGTCTAGTGTACTGTCTAGTGTACTGTATAGTATGAGTAGGTGCTCTATTGTCTAGTGTACTGTCTAGTGTACTGTCTAGTGTACTGTATAGTGTACTGTCTAGTGTACTGTCTAGTGTACTGTATAGTATGAGTAGGTGCTGTACTGTCTAGTGTACTGTATAGTATGAGTAGGTGCTCTATTGTCTAGTGTACTGTCTAGTGTACTGTCTAGTGTACTGTCTAGTGTACTGTATAGTATGAGTAGGTGCTGTACTGTCTAGTGTACTGTATAGTATGAGTAGGTGCTGTAAAACTGTACTGTATAGTATACTACAGTATAGTGTACTGTATAGTGTACTGTATAGTGTATAGTGTATAGTGTACAGGATAGTGTATTGTATAGTGTACAGGATAGTGTACTGTATAGTATACTGTATAGTGTACTGTATAGTGTACTGTATAGTATACTGTATAGTGTACTGTATAGTGTATAGTGTTTAGGGTACTGTATAGTGTACAGCATAGTGTACTGTATAATGTACTATATAATATACAGTATAGTGTATTGTATAGGGTACTGTATAGAGTACAGTATAGTGTATTGTATAGGGTACTGTATAGAGTACAGTATAGTGTATAGTGTACACTGTACAGTATAGTGTAGTATATAGTGTACAGTATAGTGTACTGTATAGTGTACAGCATAGTGTACTGTATAGTGTACTGTATAGGGTACAGTATAGTGTACTGTATAGGGTACTGTATAGTGTGCAGTATAGTGTACAGTATAGTGTACTGTATAGGGTACAGCATAGTGTACTATATAATGTACTGTATAGTGTATTGTATAGGGTACAGTATAGTGTATAGTGTATAGTGTACAGTATAGTGTACTGTATAATGTACCGTATAGTGTACAGCATAGTGTACTGTATAATGTACTATATAATGTACTGTATAATGTACTGTATAGTGTACTGTATAGTGTACAGTATAGTGTACTGTATAATGTACTGTATAGTGTACAGCATCGTGTACTGTATAATGTACTATATAATGTACAGTGTAGTGTATTGTATAGGGTACTGTATAGGGTACTGTATAGGGTACTGTATAGTGTACTGTATAGTGTACTGTATAAGGTACAGTATAGTGTACTGTATAGGGTACTGTATAGTGTACAGTGTAGTGTACACTGTACTGTATAGGGTACATTATAGTGTACTGTATAGGGTACTGTATAGTGTACAGCATAGTGTACTGTTTAATGTACTGTATAGTGTACTGTATAGTGTACTGTATAGGGTACAGTATAGGGTACTGTATAGTGTACAGTATAGTGTACAGCATAGTGTACTGTATAATGTACTGTATAGTGTACTGTATAGTGTACTGTATAGTGTACTGTATAGTGTATAGTGTATAGTGTACTGTATAGTGTACAGCATAGTGTACTGTATAATGTACTGTGTAGTGTATAGTGTACTGTATAGAGTACAGTATAGTGTACAGCATATTGTATTGTATAATGTACTGTATAGTGTACTGTATAGTGTAATGTATAGGGTACAGTATCGTGTACTGTACACTGTAGTGTATATTGTACTGTGTAGTGTATAGTGTACTGTATAGGGTACTGTATAGTGTACTGTACACTGTACTGTATAGTGTACTGTATAGTGTACTGTATAGTATACTGTATAGTGTACTGTATACTGTGTACTGTATAGGGTACTGTATAGTGTACAGCATAGTGTACTATATAATGTACTGTCTAGTGTACTGTATAGTATGAGTAGGTGCTGTAAAACTGTACTGTATAGTATAGTACAGTATAGTGTACTGTATAGTGTACTGTATAGTGTATAGTGTATAGTGTACAGGATAGTGTATTGTATAGTGTACAGGATAGTGTACTGTATAGTGTACTGTATAGTATACTGTATAGTGTACTGTATAGTGTACTGTATAGTATACTGTATAGTGTACTGTATAGTGTATAGTGTTTAGGGTACTGTATAGTGTACAGCATAGTGTACTGTATAATGTACTATATAATGTACAGTATAGTGTATTGTATAGGGTACTGTATAGAGTACAGTATAGTGTATTGTATAGGGTACTGTATAGAGTACAGTATAGTGTATAGTGTACACTGTACAGTATAGTGTACTATATAATGTACTGTATAGTGTATTGTATAGGGTACAGTATAGTGTACTGTATAGGGTACTCTATAGTGTATAGTGTATAGTGTACAGTATAGTGTACTGTATAATGTACTGTATAATGTACTGTATAGTGTACTGTATAGTGTACTGTATAGTGTACAGTATAGTGTACTGTATAATGTACTGTATAGTGTACAGCATCGTGTACTGTATAATGTACTATATAATGTACAGTGTAGTGTATTGTATAGTGTACTGTATAGAGTACTGTATAGGGTACTGTATAGTGTACTGTATAGTGTACTGTATAAGGTACAGTATAGTGTACTGTATAGGGTACTGTATAGTGTACAGTGTAGTGTACACTGTACTGTATAGGGTACATTATAGTGTACTGTATAGGGTACTGTATAGTGTACAGCATAGTGTACTGTTTAATGTACTGTATAGTGTACTGTATAGTGTACTGTATAGGGTACAGTATAGGGTACTGTATAGTGTACAGTATAGTGTACTGTATAGTGTACTGTATAGTGTACTGTATAGTGTACTGTGTAGTGTATAGTGTATAGTGTACTGTATAGTGTACTGTATAGTGTACAGTATAGTGTATAGTGTAATGTATAGGGTATAGTGTATAGTGTTTAGGGTACTGTATAGAGTACAGTATAGTGTACACTGTACTGTATAGTGTATAGTGTACTGTATAGGGTACAGTATAGTGTACTGTACACTGTATTGTATAGTGTACTGTATAGAGTATAGTGTATAGTGTTTAGGGTACTGTATAGAGTACAGTATGGTGTACACTGTACTGTATAGTGTATAGTGTATATGGTACTGTATAGAGTACACTGTACTGTATAGTGTATAGTGTGTAGTGTGTATACTGTATAGTGTGTAGTGTGTATACTGTACTGTATAGTGTATAGTATAGTGTATAGTGTACACTGTAGTGTATAGTGTACTGTATAGTGTATATTGTATAGTGAATAGTGTACTGTATAGTATATAGTGTACTGTATAGTGTATAGTGTATAGTGTATAGTATAGTGTATAGTTTACTGTATAGTGTATAGTGTATACTGTATAGTGTACTGTATAGTGTACTGTATAGTGTATAGTGTATAGTGTACTGTGTACTGTATAGTGTATAGTGTACTGTATAGTGTATACTGTATAGTGTACTGTATAGTGTACTGTATAGTGTATAGTGTATAGTGTACTGTATAGTGTATAGTGTATAGTGTATAGTGTACTGTATAGTGTATACTGTATAGTGTTTAGTACACAAATTTAAACCACATTCCCTTTCAAGTACTACTTTTGTGTCCTATTCCATATATAGTGTCCTCACCTGAGCCATATGTGGCCTAACCCATGGCAGTCTGACCTCCCGGAGGGGGGGGGTACACCCTTGGGGGGTGTGGGTAGAACAGCTCATTTGAAAGACCTGCAGCTAATGGAAAGGGGCAGTTGGGCTGAGGGTGTGTTGCCAGGGCAACCTGACCGAGGTCAGCATGCCAGGGGCTGTCTGGTTGGCTAAGTGTGCCAGTGTATGCAAATAAGCTTCTCCACCAGCCATATCACATTAGTATGACTGCCTGTATGTCTATTTGTGTAACTATCAAAATCTAGAGAGAGAGAGGGAGAGGGGAGAGGGAGACGGAAGGAGGGAGGGAGGGGAGAGAGCGAGGGAGAGAATGGGAGAGGGAGGAAGGGGGGAGGAGGGTGGGTCAAGGGAGGGAGGGAGGGAGGGAGGGAGGGAGGGAGGGAGGGAGGGAGGGAGGGAGAGAATGGGAGAGGGAGCGAGGGAGAGAATGGGAGAGGGAGGGAGGATTTTAGTGTGATGTTTACTGTATATGTCTCCCTTGCTGTGGTAATGTAAACATAGGTTTCCCATGCCAACACAGCCCCTTGAATTAAACTGAACAATTTTATAATAGAAGATTTGGGAGCGAGAGCAACAGAGAGAGAACCCGAAGATGGATATGGAGAAATAGAGAGAAATACATGGTTGAGAGAGAGACAGGGAGAGAGAGACAGTCAGAGAGAGAGAGAGAGACGGGGAGCGACAGGGAGAGAGAGAGAGATGGGGAGCGACAGGGAGAGAGAGAGAGACAGGGAGCGACAGGGTGAGAGAGAGAGACGGGGAGCGACAGGGAGAGAGAGAGAGAGACAGGGAGAGAGAGAGAGAGACAGGGAGCGACAGGGAGAGAGTGAGAGACAGGGAGAGAGAGAGAGACGGGGAGCGACAGGGAGAGAGTGAGAGACAGGGAGAGAGAGAGAGACGGGGAGCGACAGGGAGAGAGAGAGAGATGGGGAGCGACAGGGAGAGAGAGAGAGACAGGGAGCGACAGGGAGAGAGAGAGAGACAGGGAGCGACATGGTGAGAGAGACAGGGAGCGACAGGGAGAGAGAGAGAGACAGGGAGCGACAGGGAGAGAGAGAGAGACAGGGAGCGACAGTGAGAGAGAGAGAGACAGGGAGCGACAGGGAGAGAGAGAGAGAGAGACAGGGAGCGACAGGGAGAGAGAGAGACGGGGAGCGACAGGGAGAGAGAGAGAGACAGGGAGCGACAGGGAGAGAGAGAGACGGGGAGCGACAGGGAGAGAGAGAGACGGGGAGCGAGAGCGAGACAGCGAGCGACAGGGAGAGAGAGAGAGAGACAGGGAGCGACAGGGAGAGAGAGAGAGGGAGAGAGAGAAAGACAGGGAGAGAGAGAGAGAGACAGGGAGAGAGAGCGAGACAGGGAGCGACAGGGAGAGAGAGAGAGAGACAGGGAGCGACAGGGAGAGAGAGAGAGAGAGAGAGAGAGAGAGAGAGACTCTAGTATGTCAACTTCAGAGAAGATTAAGCCAGTCTTCTATAGTCTATAGATCATCCTTGTCTTCAGTCTTCTATAGTCTATAGATCAGCCTTGTCTTCAGTCTTCTATAGTCTATAGATTAGCCTTGTCTTCAGTCTTCTATAGTCTATAGATCAGCCTTGTCTTCAGTCTTCTATAGTCTATAGATCAGCCTTGTCTTCAGTCTTCTATAGTCTATAGATCAGCCCTGTCTTCAGTCTTCTATAGTCTATAGATCATCCTTGTCTTCAGTCTTCTATAGTCTATAGATCATCCTTGTCTTCAGTCTTCTATAGTCTATAGATCAGCCTTGTCTTCAGTCTTCTATAGTCTATAGATCAGCCTTGTCTTCAGTCAACAAAGCTGTTTTTGATATTTTTGTTGTAAGCCTATCCCAAACCTTAACATGTACCTTAACCTTTCAGAGTTAATGTCTAACCTTAAGATTATGGACTTAATAACACCTACACTTAACCCTAACCTTAAAAATGTTGCGTTAATTCCTCAACTTCACCTTAAAACACTTAGAAATTTGACGTTTTTGAAAAAATGAATGAAAAGTGCAATTTCGACGTGAGACTGTGAGACCTAGTTGCTCATTAACTCCACCAACAGGATGGAGAGACTTGAAGATCGTATACATGCCAAGCCGTGCTGCTTCTTATAACACTGCTCGCTTAAACCGCAAGTCAGACAAACCAATGTGTTTGGAGAAAACACTGTTGAACTGTCTACCTCGGTCAGCTTCCATGCGCCCAGCCCGCTGGAAGGAGTCTCTAGAACACAATGAGCCGATCCTACACTCTTCTAACCCAGGCTGTACTGACCCAATTTTGCACCGCAGCTCTCAGTAATGTCCAGCTGTGACACAACCTGGGATCGAACCCCAGGCTGTAATTACACCTCAGCACTGTGATGCGGTGCATTGGACCGCTGTGGAGGCCGGGAATTCTTTAAACATCAATTATCTCGATATGTAACGGTTTAGATTTGCCAGTTTAAATGTAACTAATCTGCATTGACCCTGTTTTGCACTGTCTTCGTGCTCACTCACTCACTCACTCACTCACTCACTCACTCACTCACTCACTCACTCACTCACTCACTCACTCACTCACACATAATGCACTGACACATAAAACCAAAAACACATTTACACACACACACACACACACACACACACACACACACACACACACACACACACACACACACACATACACACACATTCCATATACATATTCTAGAACACTGAGGAACATTCTAGAACAGTTATTGAGGAACATTCTACAACAGTTATTGAGGAACATTCTACAACAGTTATTGAGGAACATTCTACAACAGTGTGATTGGGGAGCATTCTACAACACTGAGGAACATTCTAGAACACTGAGTAACATTCTAGAACAATCAGATCGTTATACTAGTACCTACCTCAAATACCTTATTATTATCTAACCTGATGCCTAGTCACTTTACCCTGCCTTCATGAACATATCTACCTCTAATACCTTCTTATTATCTATCCTGATGACTAGTCACTTTACCCTGCCTTCATGTACATATCTACCTCTAATACCTTCTTATTATCTATCCTGATGCCTAGTCACTTTACCCTGCCTTCATGTACATATCTACCTCTAATACCTTCTTATTATCTATCCTGATGCCTAGTCACTTTACCCTGCCTTCATGTACATATCTACCTCTAATACCTTCTTATTATCTATCCTGATGTCTAGTCACTTTACCCTGCCTTCATGTACATATCTACCTCTAATACCTTATTATTATCTATCCTGATGTCTAGTCACTTTACCCTGCCTTCATGTACATATCTACCTCTAATACCTTCTTATTATCTATCCTGATGACTAGTCACTTTACCCTGCCTTCATGTACATATCTACCTCTAATACCTTCTTATTATCTATCCTGATGCCTAGTCACTTTACCCTGCCTTCATGTACATATCTACCTCTAATACCTTATTATCTATCTGATGCCTAGTCACTTTACCCTGCCTTCATGTACATATCTACCTCAAATACCTTATTATTATCTAACCTGATGCCTAGTCACTTTACCCTGCCTTCATGAACATATCTACCTCTAATACCTTCTTATTATCTATCCTGATGACTAGTCACTTTACCCTGCCTTCATGTACATATCTACCTCAAATACCTTATTATTATCTATCCTGATTCCTAGTCACTTTACCTTGCCTTTGTGGAAACACCTACTCATTCAAGGGTTTTTCTTTATATAATGACGAAGCAAACACAAGTTTGTAGAAATATCACATTTACATAAGTATTCAGACCCTTCAAACAGTACTTTGTTGAAGCACCTTTGGCAGTGATTACAGCCTCGAGGCGTCTTGGGTATGACGCTACAAGTTCGGCACACCTGTATTTGGGGAGTTTCTCCTCATTCTTCTCTGCAGATCCTCTCAAGCTCTGTCAGGTTGGATGGGGAGCGTCGCTAGAGAGAGAGAGAGAGAGAGAGAGAGAGAGAGAGAGAGAGAGAGAGAGAGAGAGAGAGAGAGAGAGAGAGAGAGAGAGAGAGAGAGAGAGAGAGAGAGAGAGAGAGAGAGAGAGAGAGAGAGAGAGAGAGAGAGAGAGAGAGAGAGAGAGAGAGAGAGAGAGAGAGAGAGAGAGAGAGAGAGAGAGAGAGAGAGAGGTATATATATATAGAGAGAGGGAGAGAGAGGTGTATATATATATATATAGAGAGAGGGAGAGAGAGGTGTATATATATATATAGAGAGAGGGAGAGAGAGGTGTATATATATATATATAGAGAGAGGGAGAGAGAGGTGTATATATATATAGAGAGAGAGGGAGAGAGAGGTGTATATATATATATAGAGAGAGGGAGAGAGAGGTGTATATATATATAGAGAGAGAGGGAGAGAGAGGTGTATATATATATAGAGAGAGGGAGAGAGAGGTGTATATATATATAGAGAGAGGGAGAGAGAGGTGTATATATATAGAGAGAGGGAGAGAGAGGTGTATATATATATAGAGAGAGGGAGAGAGAGGTGTATATATATATAGAGAGAGGGAGAGAGAGGTGTATATATATATAGAGAGAGGGAGAGAGAGGTGTATATATATATAGAGAGAGGGAGAGAGAGGTGTATATATATATAGAGAGAGAGTTGTATATATATATAGAGAGAGAGGTGTATATATATATAGAGAGAGAGAGACAGACATATATATATATATATATACATATTTATATATAGAGAGAGAGACATATATATATATATATAGAGATAGAGAGACATATATATATATAGAGAGATAGAGAGACATATATATATATATAGAGAGAGAGACATATATATATATATAGAGAGAGAGAGACATATATATATATATATAGAGAGAGAGACATATATATATATATATATATATATATAGAGAGAGAGAGAGAGAGAGACATATATATATTTATATATATAGAGAGAGACACATATATATATATATATATATATATATAGAGAGAGAGAGACATATATATATAGAGAGAGACATATATATATATAGAGAGAGAGAGACATATATATATAGAGATAGACATATATATATATAGAGAGAGAGACATATATCTATAGAGAGATAGAGAGACATATATATTTATATATAGAGAGAGAGACATATATATATATAGAGAAAGAGAGACATATATATATATAGAGAGAGAGACAGACATATATATTTATATAGAGAGAGAGACATATATATATGTATATATATATATAGAGAGAGAGAGACAGACATATATATATATATATATTTATATATATAGAGAGAGAGAGACATATATATATATATATATAGAGAGAGAGAGTCAGACATATATATATATATATAGAGAGAGAGAGAGAGAGAGAGAGACAGAAAGAGACAGAGAGCCAGTCATATATATATATATATATATAGAGAGAGAGAGAGAGACAGAAAGAGACAGAGAGAGACATAGAGAGACAGAGAGAGACAGAGAGAGGTTTTTAGGTGGTGCAGCTCAGAGTTTTCTGTTAGATGCTTTGATCTGGGAGAATATACTTCTAGTGAGGAAGGATGTATGATTGGACACACACACACACACACGAACGCACGCACGCACGCACGCACTGACACACACACAGGGATATATGATTGTATTTCTCCCACTGTGCAGGGATGTACTGTTTGAGTGTGTTTTCAACACTGCAGATAACAAAGCTCCTTTCATCCATGGAGCTACTAAAGCTTTCCCTCTTAGCTTTTCTCTCTCTCTGTCTCTGTGTGTGTGTGTGCGTGTGTGTGAGTGTGTGTGTGTCGTGTGTGTGCGTGTGTGTGTGTGTGTAGCTTAGCCTTTCTCTCTCAGCTATTGTTGGCCCACTGCAAGCCAGAACTCAGTACCAAGCCACTTTACATGACCAGAACAAAGTTTCTCTTCTTGTGTGTTTGTACTATAGTACCTTGATGTATTGGAATGTGAATGTAATGTTGTCTGTATCTCAGTTGGAAGAGCGCGGTGCTGCGCCAGGATAGAGGTTTAGATTCCTGGAATGGGAACCTGGATCCACCCGTATAAACATGACTGGATGTATTTTGAAATTCTAGTGTAAATTAGAATCCGTGATGTGAATTAGGATTATATTAACACACTGTGCCTCTCTCTCCCTCTCTCTCTGTGTCTCTCTCTCTATCTCTCTCTCTCTCTGTGTCTCTCTCTCTCTGTGTCTCTCTCTGTCTCTCTCTCTGTGTCTCTCTGCCTCTCTCTGTCTCTCTCTCTCTCTCTCTCTCTCTGTGTCTCTCTGTCTCTCTCTGTCTCTCTCTCGCTCTCTCTCTCTCTCTGTGTCTCTCTCTCTCTCTCTGTGTCTCTCTGTCTCTCTCTGTCTCTCTCTCTCTCTCTCACTCTGTCTCTCTCTGTGTCTCTCTCTCTGTCTCTCTCTGTGTCTCTCTCTGTGTCTCTCTCTCTCTGTGTCTCTCTCTCTCTCTGTGTCTCTCTGTCTCTCTCTCTCTCTCTCTCTGTGTCTCTCTGTCTCTCTCTGTCTCTCTCTGTCTCTCTCTCTCTCTCTCTCTCTGTCTCTCTCTGTATCTCTCTCTCTCTGTCTCTCTCTCTGTCTCTCTGTCTGTCTCTCTCTCTCTCTCTCTGTCTCTCTCTGTGTCTCTCTCTCTCTCTCTCTCTCTCTCTCTCTCTGTCTCTCTCTGTGTCTCTCTCTCTGTCTCTCTGTCTGTCTCTCTCTCTCTCTCTTTCTCTCTGTCTCTCTCTGTGTCTCTCTCTCTCTCTCTCTCTCTCTCTGTGTGTCTCTCTCTCTCTCTCTCTCTGTGTCTCTTTCTCTCTCTTCTAGGTGAGTACATACATTTGAAGAGACACACCTACCGTGCTTTGGGGTGTCCTGCGGTTTTGTGAGTAGCAAATGGACACTCAGATAAACCTGACATTACTGTGCTGTTTCCTGGACATCCTTACACGTGGTGTTCTGAGCTTTCACATTTTCTATTATATCGAGGGGGTGGGTTGTGTGTGTGTGTGCGTGTGTATATGTGTGTGTGCGTGTTTGTATGCTTTGGTGTGTGTGTGTGTGTGTGTATTAATTGGTGTGCTAGTGTGCATGTCTCTTCCTCGTCCTATATGTGACCCTATTCAGGAGATGAGCTGTATGACGCGAGTCACGACTTCATAGGAGAGCCGTTAGAACTTAACATTTAACTTTGAAAAAAATAATGGGGGGGGGGGGGGGGCAGGAATACCCTGTACATGATTGGCTGAGATAATGAGTGGGCTGGACATGCCGAGAGAGGCGTTCGGATTGGTCTGCCTGTGTTGGTAATCTATGTATAAGCTGCATAAGTGTTCTCCACTTTCTGGAGGATCAAGTTATGAAATCAGTGGAATTAGAGTAGATAGCTAACGAGACTGAGGTAACATCTGTCTAAGGATTACATCTTCAAACTAAGGGATTCTGTGACATGTAATTCTTGACACGGAGACGTGTCCACGCACAATGATGTATACAGGTAAGGTAGTCTAGCTTCAGCTAGCTACATTTTCAGATGTTACAAGTTTTCTAATTTTGACAAAGTCGTTTCATTTCAAGCTAAAGATTACTCTTAGCTTGCTAACGTTAGCTGGCTGGCTCACGAGCTGATGCTATCATTTGTATCCTAGGGCCGTTTGCTGTTTTAGTTAGTTAGCATTGAACATGGTTGTTTAGCTCCCAGCACCGTGGGATTGTTGGCACTGTTCATTGATGTTTAACTAGCTAACGTTAGCTGGCTGGCTCATTAGCTGATGGTACGTTGTCTACCTAGCTAGCTAGCTATATGTCTTTAGCTAGAGTGAACTGTTAGCTAGCTAGCTATATGTCTTAAGATACAGTGTACTGTTAGCTAGCTAGGTTGGCTCCCTAGCTGACGTTATTATTCGTATCCCAGAGCCGTATGCTGTTCTAGTTAGAGACTAATGTTAGCTAGCTAACATTGAACATGGACGGTTAGCTCCCAGAACTGTGGTATTGCAATTGGCGGCACTGTTAATTGTTTGACTAGCTAACGTTGACTGGCTGGCACGTTAGCTAACGTTACGTGACGTGTGTCCAACACCTGTTGAATATGGCCGGTGTCAGTAAACATCTGCAAAAAAGTGCAATCAAATTGTTGTCGGCAGAGCTGGTTAGGCTGTTTTCATGTCAATCCGAGATAAACAAATCATCGTCCAGAGAGTCAAGTGTGCGCTCCGAATGCTCCGAGATCGAAACGAGATGGGCGGGGCTGAACGCTTAAGAGGGCGTGAATGATGCTGAATGGGCAGGGCTAAATGCTTAAGAGGGCGTGAACAATGCTGAATGGGCGGGGATAAATGCCTTAGAGGGTGTGGACGTTGCTGGATGGGCAGGGCTAGACGCTTAAGAGGGCGTGAATGATGCTGAATGGCCAGGGCTAAACGCTTAAGAGGGCGTGAACAATGCTGAATGGGCGGGGATAAATGCCTTAGAGGGTTTGGACGTTGCTGGATGGGCAGGGCTAGACGCTTAAGAGGGCGTGAATGATGCTGAATGGGTGTAGACAAAAAAAACGAGCTCTTCACTAGAGATCAAAACATTCACATTTCTCAAAAACTGAGTTTACAAGTTGAGCATCTTTCAAAGCAGAATTAGAAGCAGAAGTCTCTACTTCTACCTAATGGATCCAGGTGGTGGGTCACATATGTGAGGTGCTTGGTGAGTGAATTGATCCCCATTCTCTCTCTAACGGGATTCTATTCAGCCCTATCCTAGTGCACTCTGAAGTGTGTGTGGGATTCTATTCAGCCCTATCCTAGTGCACTTTGAAGTGTGTGTGGGATTCTATTCAGCCCTATCCTAGTGCACTTTGAAGTGTGTGTGGGATTCTATTCAGCCCTATCCTAGTGCACTTTGAAGTGTGTGTGGGATTCTAGTCAGCCCTATCCTAGTGCACTTTGAAGTGTGTGTGGGATTCTATTCAGCCCTATCCTAGTGCACTCTGAAGTGTGTGTGTTTCCGTGTGTGTGTGTGTGTGTGTGTGTGTGTGTGTGTGTGTGTGTGTGTGTGTGTGTGTGTGTGTGTGTGTGTGTGTGTGTGTGTGTGTGTGATTAAATTCAGCCCTATCCTAGTGCACTCTGAAGTGTGTGTGTTTCCGTGTGTGTGTGTTTCCGTGTGTGTGTGTTTCCGTGTGTGTGTGTGTGATTATATTCAGCCCTTTACCAGTGTACGTAAGCAATCATGTCAGCCAAATAATAAAAAAGGAGTTTGGGGGTGTCAAGTCATTATCTTGCTATCTAATTCCATGTTTCTTCCGATATTATTGTGTTGATGCTTTGTTCAAAGCTAGTCAACCAGCTGACAGTCTTGCCAGTTTTGTTTGTTAGCTGCGAGCTAGCAAGCTAATGTTAGCTAACCAACTACCATTTCGTGTCGACCAAGAGCAATTTTGGTCTTGCCATTTTAGCCGAGTAACATATCGTCTAAACTGTTATAAACAGTCCTAGTGCACATTGAAGTGTGTGTGTTTCTGTGTGTGTGTGTTTCTGTGCGTGCGTGTGTGCGTGTGTCCCTGCTAGCGTGTGTGTATGTGTATATATATATATATATGTGTGTGTGTGTGTTTGTGTGTGTGGTGTGTGTGTGTGTGTGTGTTTGTGTGTGTGGGGTGTGTGTGTGAGCTTTAAAGAGTTCTATTAGAAATATCTGAATGTTTGATGGCGAGAGGTTTGGTCTTTGGTTCAGAGGAGTTGGGCAGGACGTCAGGCTGTAGGGAGTTGGGCAGGACGTCAGGCTGTAGGGAGTTGGGCAGGACGTCAGGCTGTAGGGAGTTGGGCAGGACGTCATGCTGTAGGGAGTTGGGCAGGACGTCAGGCTGTAGGGAGTTGGGCAGGACGTCAGGCTGTAGGGAGTTGGGCAGGACGTCAGGCTGTAGGGAGTTGGGCAGGACGTCAGGCTGTAGGGAGTTGGGCAGGACGTCAGGCTGTAGGGAGTTGGGCAGGACGTCAGGCTGTAGGGAGTTGGGCAGGACGTCAGGCTGTAGGGAGTTGGGCAGGACGTCATGCTGTAGGGAGTTGGGCAGGACGTCAGGCTGTAGGGAGTTGGGCAGGACGTCGGGCTGTAGGGAGTTGGGCAGGACGTCAGGCTGTAGGGAGTTGGGCAGGACGTAGACGTCAAGCTGTAGGGAGTTGGGCAGGACGTCAGGCTGTAGGGAGTTGGGCAGGACGTCATGCTGTAGGGAGTTGGGCAGGACGTCAGGCTGTAGGGAGTTGGGCAGGACGTCAGGCTGTAGGGAGTTGGGCAGGACGTCAGGCTGTAGGGAGTTGGGCAGGACGTCAGGCTGTAGGGAGTTGGGCAGGACGTCAGGCTGTAGGGAGTTGGGCAGGACGTCAAGCTGTAGGGAGTTGGGCAGGACGTCAGGCTGTAGGGAGTTGGGCAGGACGTCATGCTGTAGGGAGTTAGGCAGGACGTCATGCTGTAGGGAGTTGGGCAGGACGTCAGGCTGTAGGGAGTTGGGCAGGACGTCAGGCTGTAGGGAGTTGGGCAGGACGTCAGGCTGTAGGGAGTTGGGCAGGACGTCAGGCTGTAGGGAGTTGGGCAGGACGTCGGGCTGTAGGGAGTTGGGCAGGACGTCAGGCTGTAGGGAGTTGGGCAGGACGTCAGGCTGTAGGGAGTTGGGCAGGACGTCATGCTGTAGGGAGTTGGGCAGGACGTCAGGCTGTAGGGAGTTGGGCAGGACGTCAGGCTGTAGGGAGTTGGGCAGGACGTCGGGCTGTAGGGAGTTGGGCAGGACGTCAGGCTGTAGGGAGTTGGACAGGACGTCAGGCTGTAGGGAGTTGGGCAGGACGTCAGGCTGTAGGGAGTTGGACAGGACGTCGGGCTGTAGGGAGTTGGGCAGGACGTCAGGCTGTAGGGAGTTGGGCAGGACGTCAGGCTGTAGGGAGTTGGGCAGGACGTCCACACACACACACACACACACACACACACACACACACACACACACACACACACACACACACACACACACACACACACACACACACACACACACACACACACACATATAATGACACACGCTAGGGATATGTGTGTGTGTGAGTGTGTGTGAGTATGTGTGAGCGTGTGTGTGTGTGTGTGTGTGTGTGTGTGTGTGTGTGTGTGTGTGTGTGTGTGTGTGTGAGTGTGTGAACTAAGAGGAGGGCATGTGCATGTTAATGTTTTTAAAGCACAACCACCGATTTGACACTCTGTTGCCATGGTTCCTAACGATCATTATTAGAGCATTAGCATAAAGGCCAGACCTCTCTTTCGCACACACACACACACACACACACACACACACACACACACACACACACACACACACACACACACACACACACACACACACACACACACACACACACAGAGAGAGAGAAGTTGCACTGAGGTTAGGAGTATACTGGCAGTTTAAAACCTTTCTTTGACAGCTCTTCAAAAAATAGTCTTAGGGTCTAAAAGCTTTTCAGAAAGAATAGCTGTCTTCTACAATAGTACAACAACACCTCAAATAGCACGTATATGTCTCTTCCTCATCTTCCTCTTCCTCTACTTAGTTTTGAACTGAGAACGTTGAACCCGGTGTCTCCATCTTTCTCCTCTTCTCCCCCTCGTACTCCACGTACTCCTCCTCCACCACATCCTCCTCCTCGTATTGCTCCTCCTCCTCCACCTCCTCCTCATATTGCTCCTCCACCTCCTCCTCATATTGCTCCTCCTCCACCTCCTCCTCATATTGCTCCTCCACCTCCTCCTCATATTGCTCCTCCTCCTCCTCCTCCTCCTCCTCCTCGACCACCTCCTCATATTGCTCCTCCTCCTCCACCTCCTCCTCATATTGCTCCTCCACCTCCTCCTCATATTGCTCCTCCTCCTCCACCTCCTCCTCATATTGCTCCTCCTCCTCCACCTCCTCCTCATATTGCTCCTCCTCCTCCACCTCCTCCACATATTGCTCCTCCACCTCCTCCTCATATTGCTCCTCCACCTCCTCCTCATATTGCTCCTCCTCCTCCACCTCCTCCTCATATTGCTCCTCCTCCTCCACCTCCTCCTCATATTGCTCCTCCACCTCCTCCTCCTCCTCCATATTGCTCCTCCACCTCCTCCTCGTTTTGCTCCTCCTCCTCCTTGTCCTTCTTGTATTGCTTTTCCTCCTCCTCCTCCTCCTCCTCCTCCTCCTCTTCCTCCTCCTTCTCTCCCTCCTCATATTTCTCCTCCTCCTCTTAGTACTCCAGGAACTCCTCCTCCTCCTCATATTGCTCCTCCTCCTCCTCGTTTTGCTCCTCCTCCTCCTCCTCCTCCTCCTCGTATTGCTCCTCCTCCTAGTACTGCAGGAACTCCTCCTCCTCCTCATATTGCTCCTCCTCTCTCCCTCTCTGTCTGTTTTTCTGTCTCTCTCTCTCGCTTTTTCTCTCTCTCCCTCTGTCTCTCTGTCACTCTCTCTCTGTGTCTCTGTCTCTCTCTGTCTCTCTCTGTCTTTCTGTCTCTCTGTCTCTCTCTCTGTCTCTCTCTCTGTCTCTCTCTCTCTCTCTCTCTCTCTCTGTCTCTCTCTCTGTCTCTCTGTCTCTCTCTCTGTCTCTCTCTCTCTCTCTCTCTCTGTCTCTCTCTCTCTGTCTCTCTGTCTCTCTCGTGCATGTACGTTCAGCAGCATGTATTATTCAGGATGCGTAGAGCACATTGACTATCTGCCACCTGCCCAGGGCTCTGTTCTGTTCAGACGTTCACACCTAGGTGCTGCTCTCCTGCATGCTAACAAACACACACTACCTCTCTGACAGACGCAGGTGTGTGTGTGTGTGTGTGTGTGTGTGTGTGTGTGTGTGTGTGTGTGTGTGTGTGTGTGTGTGTGTGTGTGTGTGTGTGTGTGTGTGTGTGTGTGTGTGTGTGGCTTGGCATGCTAACAGAGAACAGGCTAGCTAACGCCTCCTCAGGCACAACATACCACTGTGACAGAGAAAAGGAGAAAACAAGGGATAGAGGGAGGGAGGGTATATTACATAATGTAGAAAGGCAACGGAAGTAAATTTAGGTGTATCATTGTGCTTTTATATAAGTGATACGATTACACTCTGCTCATATTGTTCACAGACCATTACTATTATGCCACATTAGTGTTCCATTACTAATGGGATAGATAGAGGGAGTGTTCCATTACTAATGGGATAGATAGAGGGAGTGTTCCATTACTAATGGGATAGATAGAGGGAGTGTTCCATTACTAATGGGATAGATAGAGGGAGTGTTCCATTACTAATGGGATAGATAGAGGGAGTGTTCCATTACTAATGGGATAGATAGAGGGATTGTTCCGTTACTAATGATAGAGGGAGTGTTCCATTACTAATGGGATAGATAGAGGGAGTGTTCCATTACTAATGGGATAGATAGAGGGATTGTTCCGTTACTAATGATAGAGGGAGTGTTCCATTACTAATGGGATAGATAGAGGGAGTGTTCCATTACTAATGGGATAGATAGAGGGATTGTTCCGTTACTAATGATAGAGGGAGTGTTCCATTACTAATGGGATAGATAGAGGGAGTGTTCCATTACTAATGGGATAGATAGAGGGAGTGTTCCATTACTAATGGGATAGATAGAGGGAGTGTTCCATTACTAATGGGATAGATAGAGGGAGTGTTCCATTACTAATGGGACAGATAGAGGGATTGTTCCATTACTAATGATAGAGGGAGTGTTCCATTACTAATGGGATAGATAGAGGGATTGTTCCATTACTAATGATAGAGGGAGTGTTCCATTACTAATAGATAGAGGGAGTGTTCCATTACTAATGATAGAGGGAGTGTTCCATTACTAATGGGAGAGATAGAAGGAGTGTTCCATTACTAATGATAGAGGGAGTTTCCCATTTCTAATGATAGAGGGAGTGTTCCATTACTAATAGATAGAGGGAGTGTTCCATTACTAATGGGATAGATAGAGGGAGTGTTCCAATACTAATGATAGAGTGAGTGTTCCATTACTAATGATAGAGGGAGTGTTCCATTACTATTGGGATAGATAGAGGGAGTGTTCCATTACTAATTGATAGAAGGAGTGTTCCATTACTAATAGATAGAGGGAGTGTTCCATTACTATTGGGATATATAGAGGGAGTGTTCCATTACTAATGGGATAGATAGAGGGAGTGTTCCATTACTAATGGGATAGATAGAGGGATTGTTCCATTACTAATGATAGAGGGGTTTTTCCATTACTAATGATAGAGGGAGTGTTCCATTACTAATGATAGAGGGAGTGTGCTGTTACTAATGATAGAGGGATTGTTCCGTTACTAATGATAGAGGGAGTGTTCCATTACTAATGATAGTCGGAGTGTTCCATTACTAATGGGATAGATAGAGGGAGTGCTCCATTACTAATTGATAGAGGGAGTGTTCCGTTACTAATAATAGAGGGGTTTTTCCATTACTAATAGATATAGGGAGTGTTCCATTACTAATGATAGGAGTGTTCCATTACTAATGATAGAGGGAGTGTTCCATTACTAATGATGGGAGTGTTCCATTACTAATGATAGAGGGAGTGTTCCATTACTAATGGGAGAGATAGAGTGAGTGTTCCATTACTAATGATAGAGGGAGTGTTCCATAACTAATGATAGAGGGAGTGTTCCTATACTAATGATAGAGGGAGTTTTCCATTACTAATATTAGATGGAGTGTTCCATTACTAATAGATAGAGGGAGCGTTCCCTTACTAATGATAGAGGGAGTGTTCCATTACTAAAGATAGAGGGAGTGTTCCATTACTAATGATATAGACTAATGATAGAGGGAGTGTTACTTTACTAATAGATAGAGGGAGTGTTCCATTACTAATGATAGAGGGAGTGTTCCATTACTAATGTTAGAGGGGTTTTCCATTACTAATGATAGAGGGAGTGTTCCATTACTACTGATAGAGGGAGTGTTCCATTACTAATGATAGAGGGAGTGTTCCATTACTAATGATAGAGGGAGTGTTCCATTACTAATGATAGAGTGAGTGTTCTATTACTAATGATAGAGGGAGTGTTCCATTACTATTGAGATAGATAGAGGGAGTGTTCCATTACTAATTGATAGAGGGAGTGTTCCATTACTATTGGGATATATAGAGGGAGTGTTCCATTACTAATTGATAGAGGGAGTGTTCCGTTACTAATAGATATAGGGAGTGTTCCATTACTAATGATAGAGGGTGTTTTCCATTACTAATAGATATAGGGAGTGTTCCATTACTAATGATAGAGGGTTTTTTCCATTATTATTAGATAGAGGGAGTGTTCCATTACTAATTGGATAGATAGAGGGAGTGTTCCATTACTAATGATAGGAGTGTTCCATTACTAATGATAGAGGGAGTGTTCCATTACTAATGATAGAGGGAGTGATCCATTACTAATGATATAGACTAATGATAGGGGGAGTGTTACTTTACTAATAGATAGAGGGAGTGTTCAATTACTAATGATAGAGGGAGTGTTCCATTACTAATGAGAGGGGGTTTTCCATTACTAATGATAGAGGGAGTGTTCCATTACTAATGATAGAGGGAGTGTTCCATTACTACTGATAGAGGGAGTGTTCCATTACTAATAGATAGAGGGAGTGTTCCATTACTAATAGATAGAGGGAGTGTTCCATTACTAATAGATAGAGGGAGTGATCCATTACTATTGGGAGAGATAGAGGGAGTATTCCATTAGTAATGATAGAGGGAGTGTTCCATTACTAATAGATAGAGGGATTGTTCCATTACTAATAGATAGAGGGAGTGTTCCAATACTAATGATAGAGTGAGTGTTCCATTACTAATGATAGAGTGAGTGTTCCATTACTAATGATAGAGGGAGTGTTCCATAAATAATGATAGTTGAGTGTTCCATTACTAAAGGGAGTGTTCCATTACTAATGATAGTTGAGTGTTCCATTACTAAAGGGAGTGTTCCATTACTAATGACAGAGGGAGTGTTCCATTACTAATGATAGAGGGAGTGTTCCATTACGAATGACAGAGGGAGTGTTCCATTACTAATGATAGAGGGAGTGTTCCATTACTAATGAGAGGGGTTTTTTCATTAATAATGATAGAGGGAGTCTTCCATTACTAATGATAGAGGTAGTGTTACTTTACTAATAAATAGAGGGAGTGTTCCATTACTAATGACAGAGGGAGTGTTCCATTACTAATGTTAGAGGGGGTTTTCCATTACTAATGATAGAGGGAGTGTTCCATTACTACTGATAGAGGGAGTGTTCCATTACTAATGATGAGGGATTGTTCCATTACTAATGAGAGGGGGTTTTCCATTAATAATGATAGAGGGAGTGTTCCATTACTAATGACAGAGATAGAAGGAGTGTTACATTACTAATGATAGAGGGAGTATTCCATTACTAATGATGGAGGGGGTTTTCCATTATCAATAGATAGAGCGAGTGTTCCATTACTAATGATAGAGGGAGTGTTCCAGTACTAATGGGAGAGATAGCGGGAGTGTTCCATTACTAATGATAGAGGGAGTTTCCCATTTCTAATGATAGAGGGAGTGTTCCATTACTAATGATAGAGGGAGTGTTCCATTACTAATGATAGAGTGAGTGTTCCATTACTAATGAGAGGGGGTTTTCCATTAATAATGATAGAGGGAGTGTTCCAATACTAATGACAGAGATAGAAGGAGTGTTACATTACTAATGATAGAGGGAGTATTCCATTACTAATGATGGAGGGGGTTTTCCATTACTAATGATAGAGGGAGTGTTCCATTACTAATGATAGAGGGAGTGTTCCATTACTTATGGGATAGATAGAGGGAGTGTTCCATTACTAATGATAGAGGGAGTTATCCATCACTAGTGATAGAGGGAGTGTTCAATTACAAATGATAGAGGTAGTGCTACATTACTAATGATAGAGGGAGTGTGTTCCATTACTCTCGATATATCTGTCTGTCTGTCTGTCTGTCTGTCTGTCTGTCTGTCTGTCTGTCTGTCTGTCTGTCTGTCTCTCTCTCTCTGTGTCTCTCTCTCTCTCTCTTTGTCTCTCTCTCTCTCTCTCTGTGTCTCTCTCTGTGTCTCTCTCTCTGTGTGTGTCTCTCCCTCTCTCTCTCTCTCTGTGTCTCTCTCTGTGTCTCTCTCTCTGTGTTTGTCTCTCTCTCCTCTCTATCCTTCTTCCTAGAGAGCCATGTCAGGTAATTGTAATTCATTGTGAGTAGTTGGTCACTTTCTCTCCATTCATTTTCTGTTTCCAACTCGCTTCATTCTTCTCCTCCTAGAAAACAGAGAAAATGAATGTGTCTCACTTGCAGCAATTTTTGAGGCATTTTGTGTGTGTGTGTGTGTGTGTTTGTTTCTCTGTGTGTATGTGTGTGGCTGTGTGTGTATGTGTGTGTGTGTGTGTCTGTGTGTGTATGTGTGTGTGTGTGTCTGTGTGTGTATGTGTGTGTGTGTGTGGCTGTGTGTGTATGTGTGTGGCTGTGTGTGTGTGTGTGTCTGTGTGTGTGTGTGTGTGGCTGTGTGTGTATGTGTGTGTGTGTGTGGCTGTGTGTGTATGTGTGTGGCTGTGTGTGGCTGTGTGTGTGTGTGTGTGTGTGTGTGTGTGTGTGTGTGTGTGTGTGTGTGTGTGTGTGTGTGTGTGTCTGTGTGTGTGTGTGGCTGTGTGTGTGTCTGTGTGTGTGTGTGTGTGTGTGTGTGTGTGTGTGTGTGTGTGTGTGGCTGTGTGTGTGTGTGTGTGTGTGGCTGTGTGTGAATGTATGTGTGTGTCTCTGTGTGTGTGTGGCTGTGTGTGTATGTGTGTGTATGTGTGTGTGTGTGTGTGTGGGTGTGTGTGTCTCTGTGTGTGTGTGTATGTGTGTGTGTGGGTGTGTGTGTCTCTGTGTGTGTGTGGCTGTGTGTGCATGTGTGTGTGTCTCTGTGTGTGTGTGTGTGTGTGTGTGTGTGTGTGTGTGTGTGTGTGTGTGTGTGTGTGTGTGTGTGTGTGTGTGTGTGTGTGTGGGTGTGTGTGTTAGTTATTTCCAGGAAGGTGAATGATCTCAAAACAGCAGAGAATCTGATCGTCTCCTCAAAAGTCCAAGTCATCATTTCAAAATTAATCATTATGAGAAGAAGAAAAGAAAAACGTTGAAAATCCGTTGTTTCCAAACGCGCGCACACACACACACACACACACACACACACAGTGGTGTGGATTACATCTATCACATGAGTTACTGTGACACAACCACTGAACCCAACTACTGATCAATTATCACAGACCTGATAACTTGACGGCCTAGGAACACTACTGATCAATTATCACAGACCTGATAACAATGACGGCCTAGGAACACTACTGATCAATTATCACAGACCTGATAACAATGACGGCCTAGGAACACTACTGATCAATTATCACAGACCTGATAACAATGACGGCCTAGGAACACTACTGATCAATTATCACAGACCTGATAACAATGACGGCCTAGGAACACTACTGATCAATTATCACAGACCTGATAACAATGACGTCCTAGGAACACTACTGATCAATTATCACAGACCTGATAACAATGACGGCCTAGGAACACTACTGATCAATTATCACACAATTCTTAGACCGCAATAGGATTCTCTGAGATGATGAGGTCACACACGTTTCAGCCAATCCCGTCAAAGTCTTTATTTCAGTCTTCTGTGATGTCATATTGAGATGAAAACTCAACACTGAAAACATGTCAACTCTGTATCTGAC
>NC_088219.1:3137054-3184554 GCF_036934945.1 Oncorhynchus masou masou
GAGCATCAGCTGTTCCCGAAGACTGTGTCATCACGCTCTCTGCAGCCGATGTGAGTAATACCTTTAAACAGGTCAACATTCAAATGGCCGCAGGGCCAGACGGATTACCAGGATTTGTACTCCGAGCATGCGCTGACCAATTGACCTGCCAGTCTTCCCTGACATTTTCAACCTCTCCCTTTTCAAGTCTGTAATACCTACATGTTTCAAGCAGACCATAGTCCCTGTGCCCAAGAACACAAAGGCAACCTGCCTAAATGACTACAGACCCGTAGCACTCACGTCTGGAGCCATGAAGTGCTTTGAAAGGCTGGTCATGGCTCATATCAAAACCATCATGCCGGAAACCAGAGACCCACTCCAATTTGCACACCGCCCCAACAGATCCACAGATGATACAATCTCTATTGCACTCCACACTGCCCTTTCCCACCTGGACAAAAGGAACACCTATGTGAGAATACTGTTCATTGACTACAGCTCAGCGTTCAACACCATATTGTCCTCAAAACTCATCAATAAGCTAAGGATCCTGGGACTAAACACCTCCCTCTGCAACTGGATCCTGGACTTCCTGACGGGCCGCCCCCAGGTGGTAAGGGTAGATAACAACACATCTGCCACGCTGATCTCAACACGGGGGCCCCTCAGGGGTGCGTGCTCAGTCCCCTGCTGTACTCCCTGTTCACTCATGACTGCACGACCAGGCACGACTCCAACACTATCATTAAGCTTGCCGATGACAAGACAGTGGTTGGCCTGATCACCGACAAGGACGAGACAGCCTATAGGGAGGAGGTCAGAGACCTGGCCGTGTGGTGCTAGGACAACAACCTCTCCCTCAACTTGATCAAGACAATGGAGATGATCATGGACTACAGGAAAAAGAGGACCGAACACGCCCCCATTCTCGTCCACGGGGCTGTAGTGGAGCAGGTTGAGAGCTTCAAGTTCCTTGGTGTCCACATCACCAACAAACTAACATGGTCCAAGCACACCAAGGCAGTTGTGAAGAGGGCACGACAATGCCTCTCAGCACTGAGAGGAAGCTCAGCACTGAGAGGAAGCTCAGGCAGGTGGTTGGATCTGGAAGAGTCTGGCTGACTGGCAGATCTGGAAGAGTCTGGCTGACTGGCGGATCCTGGCAGACTGACATATCTGGAAGAGTCTGGCTGACTGGCGGATCTGGAAGAGTCTGGCTGACTGGCGGATCTGGAAGAGTCTGGCGGATCTGGCAGAGTCTGGCTGACTGGCGGATCTGGAAGAGTCTGGCTGACTGGCAGATCTGGAAGAGTCTGGCTGACTGGCAGATCTGGAAGAGCCTGGCTGACTGGCAGATCTGGAAGAGTCTGGCTGACTGGCAGATCTGGAAGAGTCTGGCTGACTGGCAGATCTGGAAGAGTCTGGCTGACTGGCAGATCTTGGCTGACTGGCAGATCTGGAAGAGTCTGGCTGACTGGCAGATCTGGAAGAGTCTGGCTGATTGGCGGATCCTGGCAGACTGACGGATCTGGCTGCTCCATGCTGACTGGCGGCTCTGGCTGCTCCATGCTGACTGGCGGCTCTGGCTGCTCCATGCTGACTGGCGGCTCTGGCTGCTCCATACTGACTGACGGCTCTGGCTGCTCCATGCAGACTGGCAGCTCTGGCAGCTCCATGCAAACTGGCAGCTCTGGCAGCTCCTTGCAGACTGGCAGCTCCTTGCAGACTGGCAGCTCCTTGCAGACTGACAGCTCTAGCTGCTCCATGCATACTGACAGCTCTGGCTGCTCCATGCAGACCGACAGCTCTGGCTGCTCCATGCAGACTGGCAGCTCTGGCTGCTCCATGCAGACTGGCAGCTCTGGCTGCTCCATGCAGACTGGCTGCTCTGGCTGCTCCATGCAGACTGGCAGCTCTGGCTGCTCCATGCAGGCTGGCAGCTCCGGCTGTGCTAAACAGGCAGGAGACTCCGGCAGCGCTGTAGAGGAGGAAGGCTCTGGCTGCTCTGAACAGGCGGGAGAGTCCGGCAGCGCAGGAGAGGAGGAAGGCGCTGGAGAGGCGAGGCGCACTGTAGGCCTGATGCGTGGTGCTGGCACTGGGGGTACTGGGTCGAGGACACGCACAGGAAGCCTGGTGCGGGGAGCTGCCACCGGAGGACTGGTGCGTGGAGGTGGCACTGGGTAGACCGGACCGTGCAGGCGCACTGGAGCTCTTGAGCACCGAGCCTGCCCAACCTTACCTAGTTGAATACTCCCGGTCGCTCTGCCAGTGCGGCGAGTTGGAATAGCCCGCACTGGGCTATGCAGGCGAACCGGGGACACCGTGCGCAAGGCTGGTGCCATGTAGGCCGGCCCAAGGAGACGCACTGGAGACCAGATGCGTAGAGCCGGCTTCATGGCATTTGGCTCGACGCTCAACCTAACCTCATGCACCCGCACCGGAGACACCGTGCGCACCACAGCATAACACGGTGCCTGCCCGGTCTCTCTAGCCCCCCGGTAACCACAGGAAGTTGATGCAGGTCTCCTACCTCGCTTCGCCATACTTCCTGTGAGCCTCCCCCCAAGAAATTTTTGGGGCTGACTCTCGGCTTCCATCCGCGTTGCCGTGCTGCCTCTTCATACCAGCGCCTCTCCGCTATTCTCCGATATTCTCCAGGCTGAACCCGGGTCCTTTACCGTCCAGTTCGTCCTCCCATGTCCATTCCTTCTCCTGCTGCACCTTGGGGCAGCTACACTCCCCTGGTTTAGCCCAGGGTCCTCTCCCGTCGAGGATTTCCTCTCATGTCCAAGAGTCCTATGTCTTTGGCCGCTGTTGCTGCTGTCCGTTACCACGCCGCTTGGTCCTATTGTGGTGGGTGATTCTGTACGGGTTTTCTTCTAACTCCTCCTCTGACGAAGAGGTGTAGCAAGGATCGGACCAAAATGCGGCGTGGTAATTTCCATACATGTTTAATGAACGAATAAACATGAACAATACAAAACAACAAACGTAACGTGAAAACCTAAACAGACTATCTGGTGACAACAAACACAGAGACAGGAACATCAGGACACTAAGGACATAAGGACAATCACCCACAAAACACTCAAAGAATATGGCTGCCTAAATATGGTTCCCAATCAGAGACAACGATCAACACCTGCCTCTGATTGAGAACCACTTCAGACAGCCATAGATTCATCTAGAACACCCCACAAAGCTACCATCCCAATACATGTGAAAAAAAGCAATACGAAACACACCACATACAAAAACCCATGTCACACCCTGGCCTGACCAAATAGATAAAGAAAACACAAAATACTAAGACCAGGGCGTGACAATCCTGACTGATTTCATCACCTCTTGGTATGGCAACTGCTCGGCATCCAACCTCAAGACGCTACGGAGGGTAGTGCGTACGCCCCATTAAATCACTGGGGCAAAGCTTCCTGCCATCCAGGACCTCTATCTAGGTAGCGTTAAAATGACATAGATAATAAACAGCAGCAGTGTAAAAAAAAAGGGGGGGGGGGGGGGTTCAATGCAAAGAGTTCATGTGGCCATTTGATTGGCTGTTCAGCAGTCTTATGGCTTGGGGGTAGAAGCTGTTAACGAGCCTTTTGGAGCTAGACTTGGCACTCCGGTACCGCTTGCCACCCGGTAGCAGAGAGAACAGTCTATGTCTAGGGTGGCTGGAGTCTTTGACAATTTTTAGGGCCTTCCTCTGACACCGCCTGGTATAGAGGTTAGAGGTCCTGGATGGCAGGGAGTCAATACCATGTGGGTTGTAGACAAAGAGGACATACTTCACATGTCATTGGAGCAGAACTATCCCTCTCCAGATTGATTGGACAGGATTTTCAAGGAGTAGATGATTCAAGAGGAGCTGAATGGCCCTTTTGATCCTGACTCCTCCCATCATTTCCTGATCAACCGGTCATACTATATGTGTCTTTGTGATTGGCCATTTCATCAAGACCACCTCTCCCATCATCTGCACCAGTTCTCTGCACTTTACAACACCTGAGACTCTCAAACACATTGAAAGGTACAACACCTGAGACACTCAAACACATTGAAAGGTACAACACCTGAGACACTCAAACACATTGAAAGGTACAACACCTGAGACACTCAAACACATTGAAAGGTACAACACCTGAGACACTCAAACACATTGAAAGGTACAACACCTGGGACACTCAAACACATTGAAAGGTACAACACCTGGGACACTCAAACACATTGAAAGGTACAACACCTGAGACACTCAAACACATCTAAAGGTACAACACCTGGGACACTCAAACACATCTAAAGGTACAACACCTGAGACACTCAAACACATCTAAAGGTACAACACCTGAGACTCTCAAACACATTGAAAGGTACAACACCTGAGACACTCAAACACATTGAAAGGTACAACACCTGAGACACTCAAACACATTGAAAGGTACAACACCTGAGACACTCAAACACATCTAAAGGTACAACACCTGAGACACTCAAACACATTGAAAGGTACAACACCTGAGACACTCAAACACATCTAAAGGTACAACACCTGAGACACTCAAACACATTGAAAGGTACAACACCTGAGACACTCAAACACATTGAAAGGTACAACACCTGAGACACTCAAACACATTGAAAGGTACAACACCTGGGACACTCAAACACATCTAAAGGTACAACACCTGAGACACTCAAACACATTGAAAGGTACAACACCTGAGACACTCAAACACATTGAAAGGTACAACACCTGAGACACTCAAACACATTGAAAGGTACAACACCTGAGACACTCAAACACATTGAAAGGTACAACACTGTTCATACTGCATTTCTCTCTTCTTTTTACCATATTCGTGTTGAATACTCATTTCTCTTTCACAGTTAAATATTGTAGACTCTTCTCCTGTATTTTAGATTTTGACAAGTAAGGGTTCTGTGAATATCTAGCATCTGTTTGCTATTACAGAGCCATGTATGGTTTATATGCATATATTCTGTGAATCCACAAAGATAGAATAGATCCATATTTATTTTATGGTGATTCAACAGCACAAGCCTGCGCCAGGCAGAACTTGTTCCTGGTGTCCCAGGAGCCCAATACAATACTTTTAGCCATAAGTTGCAAACTTTTAGTTCTGTCTGGTTTAGTTTAATTATCCCAGTTCTCGACTAGGAGAAATATGCCAATCCAGGAAGAACTAGAAGTATGTAACCTGTGGAATGAAGGAGAAAATATCCTGTAGGATTCTGGTATTTTAGTGGCTACATCCGTAGTAGGGAACTAGTTAATATCCTGTAGGAACTAGTTAATATCCTGTAGGATCTAGTTAATATCCTGTAGGAACTAGTTAATATCCTGTAGGAACTAGTTAATATCCTGTAGGAACTAGTTAATATCCTGTAGGATTCTGGTACTGTAGTGGCTCCATCCATAGTAGGGAACTAGTTAATATCCTGTAGGAACTAGTTAATATCCTGTAGGATTCTGGTACTGTAGTGGTTCCATCCGTAGTAGGGAACTAGTTAATATCCTTTAGGAACTAGTTAATATTCTTTAGGAACTAGTTAATATCCTGTAGTAACTAGTTAATATCCTGTAGGATTCTGGTACTGTAGTGGCTCCATCCGTAGTAGGGAACTAGTTAATATCCTGTAGGAACTAGTTAAAATCCTGTAGGATTCTGGTACTTTAGTGGTTCCATCCGTAGTAGTCAATCACCACCTTCCGGAGACACCTGAAACCCCACCTCTTCAAGGAATACCTAGGATAGGATAAAGCAATCCTCCTCACCCCCCCTTAAATGATTTAGATGCACTATTGTAAAGTGGCTGTTCCACTGATGTCAGAAGGTGAATTCACCAATTTGTAAGTCGCTCTGGATAAGAGCGTCTGCTAAATGACTTAAATGTAAATGTAAATGTAACTAGTTAATATCCTGTAGGAACTAGTTAATATCCTTTAGGAACTAGTTAATATCCTGTAGGAACTACTTAATATCCTGTAGGAACTAGTTAATATCCTGTAGGAACTAGTTAATATCCTGTAGGATTCTGGTACTGTAGTGGCTCCATCCATAGTAGGGAACTAGTTAATATCCTTTAGGAACTAGTTAATATCCTGTAGGAACTACTTAATATCCTGTAGGAACTAGTTAATATCCTGTAGGAACTAGTTAATATCCCGAGGAACTAGTTAATATCCTGAGGAACTAGTTAATATCCTGAGGAACTAGTTCATATCCTGTAGGAACTAGTTCATATCCTGTAGGAACTAGTTAATATCCTGTAGGATTCTGGTACTGTAGTGGCTCCATCCGTAGTAGGGAACTAGTTAATATCCTGTAGGAACTAGTTAATATCCTGTAGGAACTAGTTAATATCCTGTAGGAACTAGTTAATATCCTGTAGGAACTAGTTAATATCCTGTAGGATTCTGGTACTGTAGTGGCTCCATCCGTAGTAGGGAACTAGTTCATATCCTGTAAGATTCTGTTACTTTAGTGGTTCCATCCGTAGTAGGGAACTAGTTAATATCCTGTAGGAACTAGTTAATATTCTTTAGGAACTAGTTAATATCCTGTAGTAACTAGTTAATATCCTGTAGGATTCTGGTACTGTAGTGGCTCCATCCGTAGTAGGGAACTAGTTAATATCCTGTAGGAACTAGTTAATATCCTGTAGGATTCTGGTACTGTAGTGGCTCCATCCATAGTAGGGAACTAGTTAATATCCTGTAGGAACTAGTTAATATCCTGTAGGGACTAGTTAATATCCTGTAGGAACTAGTTAATATCCTGTAGGATTCTGGTACTTTAGTGGTTCCATCCGTAGTAGTCAATCACCACCTTCCGGAGACACCTGAAACCCCACCTCTTCAAGGAATACCTAGGATAGGATAAAGCAATCCTCCTCACCCCCCCTTAAATGATTTAGATGCACTATTGTAAAGTGGCTGTTCCACTGATGTCAGAAGGTGAATTCACCAATTTGTAAGTCGCTCTGGATAAGAGCGTCTGCTAAATGACTTAAATGTAAATGTAAATGTAACTAGTTAATATCCTGTAGGAACTAGTTAATATCCTTTAGGAACTAGTTAATATCCTGTAGGAACTAGTTAATATCCTGTAGGATTCTGGTACTGTAGTGGCTCCATCCATAGTAGGGAACTAGTTAATATCCTGTAGGAACTTCTTAATATCCCGAGGAACTAGTTAATATCCTGAGGAACTAGTTAATATCCTGAGGAACTAGTTCATATCCTGTAGGAACTAGTTAATATCCTGTAGGAACTAGTTAATATCCTGTAGGATTCTGGTACTGTAGTGGCTCCATCCATAGTAGGGAACTAGTTAATATCCTGTAGGGACTAGTTAATATCCTGTAGGAACTAGTTAATATCCTGTAGGAACTAGTTAATATCCTGTAGGATTCTGGTACTGTAGTGGCTCCATCCGTAGTAGGGAACTAGTTAATGTCCTGTAGGAACTAGTTAATATCCTGTAGGATTCCGGTACTGTAGTGGCTCCATCCGTAGTAGGGAACTAGTTAATATCCTGTAGGATTCTGGTACTGTAGTGGCTCCATCCATAGTAGGGAACTAGTTAATATCCTGTAGGAACTAGTTAATATCCTGTAGGAACTAGTTAATATCCTGTAGGAACTAGTTAATATCCTGTAGGATTCTGGTACTGTAGTGGCTCCATCCGTAGTAGGGAACTAGTTCATATCCTGTAGGAACTAGTTAATATCCTGTAGGAACTAGTTACTATCCTGTAGGAACTACTTAATATCCTGTAGGAACTAGTTAATATCCTGTTGGAACTAGTTAATATCCTGTAGGATTCTGGTACTGTAGTGGCTCCATCCATAGTAGGGAACTAGTTAATATCCTGTAGGAACTAGTTAATATCCCGAGGAACTAGTTAATATCCTGAGGAACTAGTTAATATCCTGAGGAACTAGTTCATATCCTGAGGAACTAGTTAATATCCTGAGGAACTAGTTAATATCCTGAGGAACTAGTTCATATCCTGTAGGAACTAGTTAATATCCTGTAGGAACTAGTTAATATCCTGTAGGATTCTGGTACTGTAGTGGCTCCATCCATAGTAGGGAACTAGTTAATATCCTGTAGGGACTAGTTAATATCCTGTAGGAACTAGTTAATATCCTGTAGGAACTAGTTAATATCCTGTAGGATTCTGGTACTGTAGTGGCTCCATCCGTAGTAGGGAACTAGTTAATGTCCTGTAGGAACTAGTTAATATCCTGTAGGATTCCGGTACTGTAGTGGCTCCATCCGTAGTAGGGAACTAGTTAATATCCTGTAGGATTCTGGTACTGTAGTGGCTCCATCCATAGTAGGGAACTAGTTAATATCCTGTAGGAACTAGTTAATATCCTGTAGGAACTAGTTAATATCCTGTAGGAACTAGTTAATATCCTGTAGGATTCTGGTACTGTAGTGGCTCCATCCGTAGTAGGGAACTAGTTCATATCCTGTAGGAACTAGTTAATATCCTGTAGGAACTAGTTACTATCCTGTAGGAACTACTTAATATCCTGTAGGAACTAGTTAATATCCTGTTGGAACTAGTTAATATCCTGTAGGATTCTGGTACTGTAGTGGCTCCATCCATAGTAGGGAACTAGTTAATATCCTGTAGGAACTAGTTAATATCCCGAGGAACTAGTTAATATCCTGAGGAACTAGTTAATATCCTGAGGAACTAGTTCATATCCTGTAGGAACTAGTTAATATCCTGTAGGAACTAGTTAATATCCTGTAGGATTCTGGTACTGTAGTGGCTCCATCCATAGTAGGGAACTAGTTAATATCCTGTAGGGACTAGTTAATATCCTGTAGGAACTAGTTAATATCCTGTAGGAACTAGTTAATATCCTGTAGGATTCTGGTGCTGTAGTGGCTCCATCCGTAGTAGGGAACTAGTTAATATCCTGTAGGAACTAGTTAATGTCCTGTAGGAACTAGTTAATATCCTGTAGGATTCTGGTACTGTAGTGGCTCCATCCGTAGTAGGGAACTAGTTAATGTCCTGTAGGAACTAGTTAATATCCTGTAGGATTCTGGTACTGTAGTGGCTCCATCCATAGTAGGGAACTAGTTAATATCCTGTAGGAACTAGTTAATATCCTGTAGGGACTAGTTAATATCCTGTAGGAACTAGTTAATATCCTGTAGGATTCTGGTACTTTAGTGGTTCCATCCGTAGTAGTCAATCACCACCTTCCGGAGACACCTGAAACCCCACCTCTTCAAGGAATACCTAGGATAGGATAAAGCAATCCTCCTCACCCCCTTAAATGATTTAGATGCACTATTGTAAAGTGGCTGTTCCACTGATGTCAGAAGGTGAATTCACCAATTTGTAAGTCGCTCTGGATAAGAGCGTCTGCTAAATGACTTAAATGTAAATGTAAATGTAACTAGTTAATATCCTGTAGGAACTAGTTAATATCCTTTAGGAACTAGTTAATATCCTGTAGGAACTAGTTAATATCCTGTAGGATTCTGGTACTGTAGTGGCTCCATCCATAGTAGGGAACTAGTTAATATCCTGTAGGAACTACTTAATATCCCGAGGAACTAGTTAATATCCTGAGGAACTAGTTAATATCCTGAGGAACTAGTTCATATCCTGTAGGAACTAGTTAATATCCTGTAGGAACTAGTTAATATCCTGTAGGATTCTGGTACTGTAGTGGCTCCATCCATAGTAGGGAACTAGTTAATATCCTGTAGGGACTAGTTAATATCCTGTAGGAACTAGTTAATATCCTGTAGGAACTAGTTAATATCCTGTAGGATTCTGGTACTGTAGTGGCTCCATCCGTAGTAGGGAACTAGTTAATATCCTGTAGGAACTAGTTAATATCCTGTAGGAACTAGTTAATATCCTGTAGGAACTAGTTAATATCCTGTAGGAACTAGTTAATATCCTGTAGGATTCCGGTACTGTAGTGGCTCCATCCGTAGTAGGGAACTAGTTAATATCCTGTAGGATTCTGGTACTGTAGTGGCTCCATCCATAGTAGGGAACTAGTTAATATCCTGTAGGAACTAGTTAATATCCTGTAGGGACTAGTTAATATCATGTAGGAACTAGTTAATATCCTGTAGGATTCTGGTACTGTAGTGGCTCCATCCATAGTAGGGAACTAGTTAATATCCTGTAGGAACTAGTTAATATCCTGAGGAACTAGTTAATATCCTGTAGGATTCTGGTACTGTAGTGGCTCCATCCATAGTAGGGAACTAGTTAATATCCTGTAGGAACTAGTTAATATCCTGTAGGAACTAGTTAATATCCTGTAGGAACTAGTTAATATCCTGTAGGATTCTGGTACTGTAGTGGCTCCATCCGTAGTAGGGAACTAGTTCATATCCTGTAGGAACTAGTTAATATCCTGTAGGAACTAGTTACTATCCTGTAGGAACTACTTAATATCCTGTAGGAACTAGTTAATATCCTGTAGGAACTAGTTAATATCCTGTAGGATTCTGGTACTGTAGTGGCTCCATCCATAGTAGGGAACTAGTTAATATCCTGTAGGGACTAGTTAATATCCTGTAGGAACTAGTTAATATCCTGTAGGAACTAGTTAATATCCTGTAGGATTCTGGTGCTGTAGTGGCTCCATCCGTAGTAGGGAACTAGTTAATATCCTGTAGGAACTAGTTAATATCCTGTAGGAACTAGTTAATGTCCTGTAGGAACTAGTTAATATCCTGTAGGATTCTGGTACTGTAGTGGCTCCATCCGTAGTAGGGAACTAGTTAATGTCCTGTAGGAACTAGTTAATATCCTGTAGGATTCTTGTACTGTAGTGGCTCCATCCATAGTAGGGAACTAGTTAATATCCTGTAGGAACTAGTTAATATCCTGTAGGGACTAGTTAATATCCTGTAGGAACTAGTTAATATCCTGTAGGATTCTGGTACTTTAGTGGTTCCATCCGTAGTAGTCAATCACCACCTTCCGGAGACACCTGAAACCCCACCTCTTCAAGGAATACCTAGGATAGGATAAAGCAATCCTCCTCACCCCCCCCCCTTAAATGATTTAGATGCACTATTGTAAAGTGGCTGTTCCACTGATGTCAGAAGGTGAATTCACCAATTTGTAAGTCGCTCTGGATAAGAGCGTCTGCTAAATGACTTAAATGTAAATGTAAATGTAACTAGTTAATATCCTGTAGGAACTAGTTAATATCCTTTAGGAACTAGTTAATATCCTGTAGGAACTAGTTAATATCCTGTAGGATTCTGGTACTGTAGTGGCTCCATCCATAGTAGGGAACTAGTTAATATCCTGTAGGAACTACTTAATATCCCGAGGAACTAGTTAATATCCTGAGGAACTAGTTAATATCCTGAGGAACTAGTTCATATCCTGTAGGAACTAGTTAATATCCTGTAGGAACTAGTTAATATCCTGTAGGATTCTGGTACTGTAGTGGCTCCATCCATAGTAGGGAACTAGTTAATATCCTGTAGGGACTAGTTAATATCCTGTAGGAACTAGTTAATATCCTGTAGGAACTAGTTAATATCCTGTAGGATTCTGGTACTGTAGTGGCTCCATCCGTAGTAGGGAACTAGTTAATATCCTGTAGGAACTAGTTAATATCCTGTAGGAACTAGTTAATATCCTGTAGGAACTAGTTAATATCCTGTAGGAACTAGTTAATATCCTGTAGGATTCCGGTACTGTAGTGGCTCCATCCGTAGTAGGGAACTAGTTAATATCCTGTAGGATTCTGGTACTGTAGTGGCTCCATCCATAGTAGGGAACTAGTTAATATCCTGTAGGAACTAGTTAATATCATGTAGGGACTAGTTAATATCATGTAGGAACTAGTTAATATCCTGTAGGATTCTGGTACTGTAGTGGCTCCATCCATAGTAGGGAACTAGTTAATATCCTGTAGGAACTAGTTAATATCCTGAGGAACTAGTTAATATCCTGTAGGATTCTGGTACTGTAGTGGCTCCATCCATAGTAGGGAACTAGTTAATATCCTGTAGGAACTAGTTAATATCCTGTAGGAACTAGTTAATATCCTGTAGGAACTAGTTAATATCCTGTAGGATTCTGGTACTGTAGTGGCTCCATCCGTAGTAGGGAACTAGTTCATATCCTGTAGGAACTAGTTAATATCCTGTAGGAACTAGTTACTATCCTGTAGGAACTACTTAATATCCTGTAGGAACTAGTTAATATCCTGTAGGAACTAGTTAATATCCTGTAGGATTCTGGTACTGTAGTGGCTCCATCCATAGTAGGGAACTAGTGAATATCCTGTAGGAACTAGTTAATATCCCGAGGAACTAGTTAATATCCTGTGGAACTAGTTAATATCCTGAGGAACTAGTTCATATCCTGTAGGAACTAGTTAATATCCTGTAGGAACTAGTTAATATCCTGTAGGATTCTGGTACTGTAGTGGCTCCATCCATAGTAGGGAACTAGTTAATATCCTGTAGGAACTAGTTAATATCCTGAGGAACTAGTTAATATCCTGTAGGATTCTGGTACTGTAGTGGCTCCATCCATAGTAGGGAACTAGTTAATATCCTGTAGGAACTAGTTAATATCCTGTAGGAACTAGTTAATATCCTGTAGGAACTAGTTAATATCCTGTAGGATTCTGGTACTGTAGTGGCTCCATCCGTAGTAGGGAACTAGTTCATATCCTGTAGGAACTAGTTAATATCCTGTAGGAACTAGTTACTATCCTGTAGGAACTACTTAATATCCTGTAGGAACTAGTTAATATCCTGTAGGAACTAGTTAATATCCTGTAGGATTCTGGTACTGTAGTGGCTCCATCCATAGTAGGGAACTAGTTAATATCCTGTAGGAACTAGTTAATATCCCGAGGAACTAGTTAATATCCTGTGGAACTAGTTAATATCCTGAGGAACTAGTTCATATCCTGTAGGAACTAGTTAATATCCTGTAGGAACTAGTTAATATCCTGTAGGATTCTGGTACTGTAGTGGCTCCATCCATAGTAGGGAACTAGTTAATATCCTGTAGGGACTAGTTAATATCCTGTAGGAACTAGTTAATATGCTGTAGGAACTAGTTAATATCCTGTAGGATTCTGGTGCTGTAGTGGCTCCATCCGTAGTAGGGAACTAGTTAATGTCCTGTAGGAACTAGTTAATATCCTGTAGGATTCTGGTACTGTAGTGGCTCCATCCGTAGTAGGGAACTAGTTAATGTCCTGTAGGAACTAGTTAATATCCTGTAGGATTCTGGTACTGTAGTGGCTCCATCCATAGTAGGGAACTAGTTAATATCCTGTAGGAACTAGTTAATATCCTGTAGGGACTAGTTAATATCCTGTAGGAACTAGTTAATATCCTGTAGGATTCTGGTACTGTAGTGGCTCCATCCATAGTAGGGAACTAGTTAATATCCTGTAGGAACTAGTTGATATCCTGAGGAACTAGTTAATATCCTGTAGGATTCTGGTACTGTAGTGGCTCCATACATAGTAGGGAACTAGTTAATATCCTGTAGGAACTAGTTAATATCCTGTAGGAACTAGTTAATATCCTGTAGGAACTAGTTAATATCCTGTAGGATTCTGGTACTGTAGTGGCTCCATCCGTAGTAGGGAACTAGTTAATATCCTGTAGGAACTAGTTAATATCCTGTAGGATTCTGGTACTGTAGTGGCTCCATCCGTAGAAGGGAACTAGTTAATATCCTGTAGGAACTAGTTAATATCCTGTAGGATTCTGGTACTGTAGTGGCTCCATCCATAGTAGGGAACTAGTTAATATACTGTAGCAACTAGTTAATATCCTGTAGGAACTAGTTAATATCCTGTAGGATTCTGGTACTGTAGTGGCTCCATCCGTAGTAGGGAACTAGTTAATATCCTGTAGGAACTAGTTAATATCCTGTAGGAACTAGTTAATATCCTGTAGGAACTAGTTAATATCCTGTAGGAACTAGTTAATATCCTGTAGGATTCTGGTACTGTAGTGGCTCCATCCGTAGTAGGGAACTAGTTCATATCCTGTAGGAACTAGTTAATATCCTGTAGGAACTAGTTACTATCCTGTAGGATTCTGGTACTGTAGTGGCTCCATCCGTAGTAGGGAACTAGTTCATATCCTGTAGGAACTAGTTAATATCCTGTAGGAACTAGTTAATATCCTGTAGGAACTAGTTCATCCGTAGTAGGGAAGTGGCATTAGACGGTTAGTTCTGTGAATCAGACAACGAATCAAAACGTTCTGTAAAAACGGCAGTTGTTCAAAGTTCAACATTTCTCTGTACAAACATCTATAACATGTTGTTGTTGTTTACATATATACAGACAGTATCAGTAGGCTTTCAGGTTAGTTTTTACAAGGTAATGGAGTGACACCAAACTAAGGTGTGACTGTGTGATGTGAAAAGACATGCTAGTTTAGAGTGTTAAAAAAATTGGTAGTTACAGTCTTGTCCCATCGGTGCAAGTCCCGTACGGACTTGGGAGAGGCGTAGGTCGAGAGCCGTGTGTCCACTGAAACACGACCCTGCCTCTTGACACAATGCAACCTGGAAGCACCAATGTGTTGGAAGAAACAGCGTCCAGCTGGCGACCGAAGTCACCCGGCACGGAGTCGCCATGGGACAAGGAGATCTCTGCTCGGCTGGCCAAATCCTCCCCTAACACGGTCGACGCTGAGGACAATTGTACCTCGCCTCATGGGTCTCCCGGTCACATCAGGTTGTGACATAGCCTGGGACCGAACCCGTGTCTGGAGTGACACCTCAAGCACTGCGAAGGAGTGCCTTAGACCGCTAAGATGTCGTCGAGCAGAGTAACTCCAATGGCAACACAGCCGCAGGCAATATGAGGGAGAAGGTTGTATTGTAACTAGGTGAATGCCAGCGGTAGGCAGTGGCTTATGTCACTGGAAACTCACTTGCTTGGTGGGTTGGTGGAAGAGGAGACTGTGTGCTTGGAGTGAATGTCCTGTCTGCGGTCTACGGACAGGACTGAGTACAGGAAGTGGTGAGTACAGGAAGTGGTGAGTACAGGAAGTGGTGAGTACAGGAAGTGGTGAGTACAGGGAGTGGTGTGTACAGGAAGTGGTGTGTACAGGACGTGGTGAGTACAGGAAGTGGTGAGTAAAGGGTTCATAGACCGTCTTAACCACCCACTGTTTGGACTTTTCCAGAATGTTTGCTTGTACTTCACGTCTCCTGGAAAAGACATGATTGTTGTGGTGTCAACCACGTTTTAGACTAAGTTGGTGATTGGATCATTAGGCAACACACATTGTTGGTAAATGGGTCAAGTGACTAAAGACAGGGTAGTGTATTTGTTTAGGGATAATGATGCCTCTCTCATGCCTGGGGATCCAAAATGCAACCTCTTTGTGTATATACTTTGGGTATATTTCAGCAGGGCACTGTGGAAGGTCTCAAGGTAACCTGAATTTGACAAAAATGTTATATTTTTTAAGGGTAGACTAATTAACATGATAACAGCATCTGAAACATACACTGTCTTGTTCTCAGGCCTCTAACAACCTGTGAAACCCATAACACAAACACAAACCCAAACACAAACACAAAACACAAACACAAACTCAAATTCATGTTTACTGTAAATGGAGCTAGTTTAGCCTTCAGTTTGTAAAGATGTTGCCAAGTTACCATCAGCAGTCCCTCAGAGGAATGCTAACCCCATTTTATTCATGTCTATTTGGATAGAGCTGGCTAGTTTAGCACACATACCAAGGACATTTCAACAGAAATATGGTCAGCTGGATGTTTGCCAGCTAGCTAGCTTTACTCGTCAGCAAGAAACCAACAAACCGATTTATACACATTCATCATTGCTACAAACACACAAACAGAGATTGAGTGAGCTAACAATAACTTGGCAATTATATTTTTAGAAACAGAATGTTTTCCAGATGAGTCAGTGGAATAGATGGCTACCGGCTACTATAATTAGCTGACATTAGCTAACGACCAGTCTAGTAGTGACAGAGCATGCTAAATTGATGGGCACTGCATCCAAAATATATATGATTTAGCTAATGGCTTTCAAAGTTAGCTAGCTAGGCTGGGTTACCTCTAATCAAGCTCTTCTCCTGAGATGATGTTGTTGATTGATCGGAGGTTTTGTTTTGAAGGAAAAAGTACAACTGTAACGTTATCACATCACTTCTCATCTGGCGTCGCTTAAACCATAATTTCAGACTGAAAACACATGTAATAATCTTCTGGCTGTAAAGCTAGCTAGCTAGCCACTCTGTTTGTTATTCCTTCAGAGCCCCATCTACCTTCTGGTCAGACATTCGCTATGAATCCTGGACCTTGTGGTTCACTACAAGTAGACATATGGAAAAGATGTGGACACTTTTGTTGTCCTTCGCGAATCCTTTCTCGTGCAGCCTTCAGGTGTTTTGTTGTTTGTCTCTAACATAGTCTAGAGCTTTCTCTAAGAAGTATAACACACACACACACACACACACACACACACACACACACACACACACACACACACACACACACACACACACACACACACACACACACACACACACACACACACACACACACACACACACACACAGAGAATTAGTAACGAGAGAAGGGGGGGATAGAGGAGAGGAGAACAGAAGGTATTTTTATTCAGAACATGAAGACATGAGACGAAGCCACTGGTGTATACTGGGGAAGACAAAACAATCCTAGCCACAACCCACTAGGTCCTTGAGGATAGTATTAGGTAGAATGAATATGGCGTTTGTTTTTTGCCTTAAACCCCACTTCCATATACTACTAATAAGTTATATTGACTCAGAGATAGACAGCCCCGCTCGGGTAATACCTCCCATCCTCTAAGCGTGGTCGTCGTACCTCCAGGGGTGTTTGTCAATTGTAATCTTGTTCGTTTGAACTCCACTCTTAGATGTGCAATTGTTGGCTCAAAAGAGAAGCCCAGCTCAGCCAGTGCGTTTATTTTTATCATTTAAAAAAAATGTGAATTCGATATTCACACTTAAGGTTTTCAAATCATATAGAAGGGCTTTGGGCTGTTGCACGATAGCAACCAAAGCCCATGTAAGTCATGGGGGCGGCAGTGTAGCCTAGTGGTTAGAGCGTTGGACTAGTAACCGGAAGGTTGCGAGTTCAAACCCCCGAGCTGACAAGGTACAAATCTATCGTTCTGCCCCTGAACAGGCAGTTAACCCACTGTTCCCAGGCTGTCATTGAAAATAAGAATTTGTTCTTAACTGACTTGCCTGGTTAAATAAAGGTAAAATAAATAAAAAAAATGTTTATAACATTCCATCATTGGTTGCTCTCAGAGTTTGACATTGGCTGAAGCCTCAGGCCCTATGTTGCTGCTAAAAGTCATTCCAATTTTCACTCTTTTCTCTATCACTTAAAGGGACCTAATGGTTCTATATCATCTGATAGTCCACATACCATCTACAGTTGAAGTGGGAAGTTTACAGACACCTCAGCCAAATACATTTAAACTCAGCTTTTCACAATTCCGGACATTTAAATCCTCGTAAAAACTCCCATGTCTTAGGTCAGTTAGGATCACCACTTTATTTTAAGAATGTGAAATGTCAGAATAATAGTAGAGAGAATGATTTATTTCAGCTTTTATTTCTTTCATCACATTCCCAGTGGGTCAGAAGTTTCCCTACACTCAATTAGTATTTGGTAGCATTGCCTTTAAATTGTTTAACTTGGGTTGAACATTTAGGGTAGCCTTCCACAAGCTTCCCACAATAGTTGGGTGAATTCTGGCCCATTCCTCCTGACAGAGCTGGGGTAACTGAGTCAGGTTTGTAGGCCTCCTTGCTCGCACACACTTTTTCAGTTCTGCCCACAAATATTCTAGGATTGAGGTCAGGACTTTATGATGGCCACTCCAATACCTTGACTTTGTTGTCCTTAAGCCAATTTGCCACAACTTTGGAAGTATGCTTGGGGTCATTGTCCATTTAGAAGACACATTTGCGACCAAGCTTTAACTCAATATCAACCATCAGACAGGGCCTGCAAATGCCTATTGATTGAGTTGGAGACTTTAAAAAAAAACCCATCAAGGCCTTGGGTTGATGCATCTGAACATGAGGAGCTCACTTCCTAATCTGGATTACATTAAGATCTGGGCTATGCAGATGAATCCACGCATTCTGGTATTGACTGAATCTTGGATCTCTGGGGACATTCTGGACTCTGATATTGAGGGTTTTATTGTGTTCAGAGCTGACAGGGTTTACAAAGATCATTGCCAAGTCAAATGGATGTTATCTTATACACCAGATACGTTTGTTTCTATTTCATTGCCTAAATCATTAGTGATCATTGCCCAGTTGTTTGTGTCAGAGATGTGAGAATTCGTAAATCTAATCCTCGTGTTTTTTCACACAAAAAAGCTACAAGAAAAAACTTCAGTGAATAGGCTTTTTTTATTACAGGGTCTTTATGTTAGAGACCTTGATTTGTAATTCAGTTCATCCCTGAACCATATTTTTAGCTTTCAACCATTTTTGAAGATGTCACGCCCTGGTCTAAGTATTTTGTGTTTTTCTTCATTTATTTGGTCAGGCCAAGGTGTGGCATGGGTTCTTGTATGTTGTGTGTTCGTATTGGGATTGTAGCTTAGTGGGGTGTTCTAGATAAGTCTATGCCTGTCTGAAGTGGTTCTCAATCAGAGGCAGGTGTTTACCATATTCTTTGAGTGTTTCGTGGGTCCTTGTCTTAATGTCCTTAGTATCCGTCGTGTATTAGTTTGCGCCAGTATTAGGCTGTTACGTTCATTGTTTTTGTTTGTATTTTGATTCGTGTTTTCTTCGTTTTATTAAACATGGATCGCAATCTACACGCCGCATTTTGGTCCGACTCTCCTTCACACATAGACAACCGTAACAGAAGATTTCTTCAATACTACTGTAGATAATCATTCTCCCATCAAAAGATGATGGTTAAAAGGTAGATTGAATGCCTGGTGTATGTCGGATTTATCAGAGATCATTCAAGCTTTTAAGCAACTGAGGAATCATTTTGTATTTTTCAAAAAAAAAAAAAAAAAAAAAAAAAAAAAAATATATATATATAACCTTTATTTAACTGGGCAAGTTAGTTAAGAACAAATTCTTATTTACAATGAGGGCCTAACCCCTCAGCCAAACCCAGATGAGACTGGGACAATTTGTGATACAGCCTGGATTTGAACCAGGGACTGTAGCGACGCCCCTGAGATACAGCACCACTCGGGAGCCCAGCTTTTTGGTTTGTCCGAAAATCGGTCTGATTATTATGTAACCAATTTTTGAGATCGTCATGGTAACGTGGCTAAATTCTGGAAAATTGTCAAAGTCCCTGAAAGGTTCTACTTTTTCTCCTCTCTGCCACAACAAATTCATTCAGACGCTGGCCTCATTACAGAAAAAAAAAATGCCAACGTTGATGCATTTAATCACCATTTTATTTCAGCGGGTTATCTCTCTTTGAAATAACTTCTAAGTCTTTTCACAATGATATTGGGTTGGATGCTGGCAGGGGGAAACTTGCTGAATGATCAGAATACTTACAGTGAAAGCCTTTCTTTGGGATATTTACTGAAAAGGAAGTCCTGGATGCTTTGTGTGCAATAGACAAATCCACAGGGGGCCGAACACTTTGATACTGGTTTGCTAAAGTGTGCAGAGTCCATCATTGTTGGCTCAATAACCCACATTTTTTTAATGTATCATTAGTATCAGGAAATATTCAGATAGGATATTTAGGATATTAGGCTCTTGTGCTGCCACTCCACACTCTGACGCCTGTTCATGGTTTTCATGATTATCTTAGTGACAGAACGCAGGCCATCGTGATTGACGGGGTTAAGTCAGAATTCTGATGGGTTAAGTCAGAATTCTGATGGTTTTAAGTCAGAATTTTGATGGGGTTCAGTCAGAATTGCTTGAAGTACATAAAGGTGTACCACGGGTCAAGTTCTCTTCACTATTTATTTCAACACAATTGGTCAATCTTCAATCTCTGTAAAAATGGTAAACTTCATCTACTCTATTTCTGGATGATACTATTATGTTGACTGTTGAGCTGCTTGTGTCAAAACTACAATCACATTTTCTAGCTATGCTGGAATCCTCTTGCTGATTTAAAACGTATTAAAGCTTAATACAGGGCAAAACGAAATACATGTTGTTTTCAAACTCTCGTAAGAATGTTTCAGATAAACTCCGTGTTTCACTCATTAGACGGTTCTCCAATCGAACGCGTTCCCGCGCAATAATTAGGCATTTGGATTTGATGTTTACACAACAAATAGATGAGCTGATTAAAAAGCTAAGATTTGAAGTTGTCTTTTTCTACAGAAACAGATGGTGACTTTCTCTAAGCAGTAGGATGCGAATTATTCAGTCAATCTGTTTATCTGTTGTTGATTATGGTGATATTATTTATCAAAGTGCATCTGCTGCTACTCAGACACCTTTGACTGCCATCTCCCATAGTGCCCTTTGTTTCGTTACAGGTCACACTTCGCTAAAGACACGTAGATCACGACATGACTCTCTTTCTGTTTACGAGGCCTTACTTCATAAACTTCCGTCTTATCTAACTTTGCTGTTGAAGTACAGACACCCGTTCACAGCATTGGTTAACTCTTGAGGTTCCTAGGGTCTCCACCCAGCTAGGTAAATCTGTTTTTAGTTTTAATGCACCGTATCGCTGGAACACAATTCTACATACATTTCATATTGATGTTCTCGTTTCGTTTAGGCAATTTAAATGATAGAGGAGAGGAGAAGAGGACAGGGGATAGACAGAGGAGAGGAGGAGGTGAGGAGGTGGACAGAGAGGTGAGGAGAGGAGGAGAGGAGAGGATGAGAGGGGGTGGACAGAGGAGAGGAGGTGGACAGTGGAGAGGACGAGAGGAGGTGGACAGAGGAGAGGAGAGGAGGAGGTGGACAGAGGAGAGGAGGTGAGGAGGTGGACAGAGGAGAGGAGAGGAGGAGGTGAGGAGGTGGACAGAGGAGAGGAGAGGAGGAGGTGAGGAGGTGGACAGAGAGGTGAGGAGAGGAGGAGAGGAGAGGATGAGAGGGGGTGGACAGAGGAGAGGAGGTGGACAGTGGAGAGGACGAGAGGAGGTGGACAGAGGAGAGGAGAGGAGGAGGTGAGGAGGTGGACAGAGGAGAGGAGAGGAGGAGGTGAGGAGGTGGACAGAGGAGAGGAGGTGAGGTAGTGGACATAGGAGAGGAGAGGAGGAGGTGAGGAGGTGGACAGAGGAGAGGAGTTGAGGAGGTGGACAGAGGAGAGGAGGTGAGGTAGTGGACAGAGGAGAGGAGGAGAGGAGAGGAGGTGAGGTAGTGGACAGAGGAGAGGAGGAGAGGAGAGGAGGAGGAATATAACTGGTCTTCTGGGTGATTGGTGATGTTTTATTGTGGAGGAATATAACTGGTCTTCTGGGTGATTGGTGATGTTTTATTGTAGAGGAATATAACTGGTCTTCTGGGTGATTGGTGATGTTTTATTGTAGAGGAATTTAACTGGTCTTCTGGGTGATTGGTGATGTTTTATTGTAGAGGAATATAACTGGTCTTCTGGGTGATTGGTGATGTTTTATTGTAGGGGAATATAACTGGTCTTCTGGGTGATTGGTGATGTTTTATTGTGGAGGAATATAACTGGTCTTCTGGGTGATTGGTGATGTTTTATTGTAGGGGAATATAACTGGTCTTCTGGGTGATTGGTGATGTTTTATTGTGGAGGAATATAACTGGTCTTCTGGGTGATTGGTGATGTTTTATTGTGGAGGAATATAACTGGTCTTCTGGGTTATTGGTGATGTTTTATTGTGGAGGAATATAACTGGTCTTCTGGGTGATTGGTGATGTTTTATTGTAGATGAATATAACTGGTCTTCTGGGTGATTGGTGATGTTTTAGTTGTGCCTGAATGTGTTTTTGTATATAGATTGGGAGGTAATGTTTATGTTAATGTTGGGCACATTTGTAAAAAAAAACACCACCTAGGTCTCAATATGTTTTCCCTATTAAAATGAAGGTTAAATAAAACATTTAAAGTATCCCTTTTAAAAACAACTTTCACTCAAATTGCCTTTTAGGATTATAAAGATTTACTGAACTGAACTTTGGGGTTCAATGCCCTCTGACCTAGCCTCAACATTTCCCCATCACATTTCCTCTCCCTGTCTCTGTCTCTCTGTCTGTCTCTGTCTCTGTCTCTCTCTCTGTCTCTGTCTCTCTGTTTGTCTCTCTGTCTCTCTCTCTCTCGCTGTCTTTCTCTCTCTCTCTCTCTCTCTCGCTCTCTCTCTGTCTCTCTCTCTCTGTGTGTGTGTGTGTGTGTGTGTGTGTGTGTGTGTGTGTGTGCAGTAGATTCCAGTGTATGTACTGCTCTGTGACATCATGTATCAGACAGCCAGACAGGTAATCCTAGATTAGACCTGATGACATCACAGACATGGCAGGTAATCCTAGATTAGACCTGATGACATCACAGCCATGACAGGTAATCCTAGATTAGACCTGATGACATCACAGCCATGACAGGTAATCCTAGATTAGACCTGATGACATCACAGCCATGACAGGTAATCCTAGATTAGACCTGATGACATCACAGCCATGACAGGTAATCCTAGATTAGTCCTGATGACATCACAGCCCATGACAGGTAATCCTAGATTAGACCTGATGACATCACAGCCATGACAGATAATCCTAGATTAGACCTGATGACATCACAGCCATGACAGGTAATCCTAGATTAGACCTGATGACATCACAGCCAGACAGGTAATCCTAGATTAGACCTGATGACATCACAGCCATGACAGGTAATCCTAGATTAGACCTGATGACATCACAGCCATGACAGGTAATCCTAGATTAGACCTGATGACATCACAGCCATGACAGGTAATCCTAGATTAGACCTGATGACATCACAGCCATGACAGGTAATCCTAGATTAGACCTGATGAAACTACAGAGACAGAGGTTATACCTACCACAGAGACAGAGACAGGGGTTAAACCTACCACAGAGACAGAGACAGGGTTATACCTACCACAGAGACAGAGGTTATACCTACCACAGAGACAGAGACAGGGTTATACCTACCACAGAGACAGAGACAGGGGTTATACCTACCACAGAGACAGGGTTATACCTACCACAGAGACAGAAACAGGGGTTATACCTACCACAGAGACAGGGTTATACCTACCACAGAGACAGAGACAGGGGTTATACCTACCACAGAGACAGAGACAGGGTTATATCTACCACAGAGACAGAGACAGGGTTATACCTACCACAGAGACAGGGTTATACCTACCACAGAGACAGAGACAGGGGTTATACCTACCACAGAGACAGAGACAGGGGTTATACCTACCACAGAGACAGAGACAGGGTTATACCTACCACAGAGACAGAGACAGGGGTTATACCTACCACAGAGACAGAGACAGGGGTTATACCTACCACAGAGACAGAGACAGGGTTATACCTACCACAGAGACAGGGTTATACCTACCACAGAGACAGAGACAGGGGTTATACCTACCACAGAGACAGAGACAGGGGTTATACCTACCACAGAGACAGAGACAGGGTTATACCTACCACAGAGACAGGGGTTATACCTACCACAGCGACAGGGTTATACCTACCACAGAGACAGAGACAGGGGTTATACCTACCACAGAGACAGAGGTTATACCTACCACAGAGACAGGGGTTATACCTACCACAGAGACAGGGGTTATACCTACCACAGAGACAGGGGTTATACCTACCACAGAGACAGGGGTTATACCTACCACAGAGACAGAGACAGGCGTTATACCTACCACAGAGACAGAAACAGGGGTTATACCTACCACAGAGACAGGGGTTATACCTACCACAGAGACAGAGACAGGGGTTATACCTACCACAGAGACAGAGACAGGGGTTATACCTACCACAGAGACAGAGATAGGGGTTATACCTACCACAGAGACAGAGACAGGGGTTATACCTACCACAGAGACAGAGAAAGGAGTTATACCTACCACAGAGACAGAGACAGGGTTATACCTACCACAGAGACAGGTGTTATACCTACCACAGAGACAGGGGTTATACCTAACACAGAGACAGAGACAGGGTTATACCTACCACAGAGACAGGAGTTATACCTACCACAGAGACAGGGGTTATACCTACCACAGAGACAGAGACAGGGGTTATACCTACCACAGAGACAGAGACAGGAGTTATACCTACCACAGAGACAGTAGTTATACCTACCACAGAGATAGGGGTTATACCTACCACAGAGACAGAGACAGGGGTTATACCTACCACAGAGACATAGACAGGGTTATACCTACCACAGAGACAGAGACAGGGTTATACCTACCACAGAGACAGGGGTTATACCTACCACAGAGACAGGGGTTATACCTACCACAGAGACAGGGGTTATACCTACCACAGAGACAGGGGTTATACCTACCACAGAGACAGGGGTTATACCTACCACAGAGACAGAGACAGGGTTATATCTACCACAGAGACAGGGGTTATACCTACCACAGAGACAGAGACAGGGGTTATACCTACTATAGAGACAGGAGTTATACCTACCACAGAGACAGAGACAGGGTTATACCTACCACAGAGACAGAGACAGGGTTATACCTACCATAGAGATAGAGACAGGGGTTATACCTACCACAGAGACAGAGACAGGGGTTATACCTACCACAGAGACAGGAGTTATGCCTACCACAGAGACAGAGACAGGGGTTATACCTACCACAGAGACAGGGGTTATACCTACCACAGAGACAGAGACAGGGGTTATACCTACCACAGAGACAGAGACAGGGTTATACCTACCACAGAGACAGAGACAGGGTTATACCTACCACAGAGACAGAGACAGGGGTTATACCTACCACAGAGACAGGGGTTATACCTACCACAGAGAGACCAAATACAGAGACAAATACAGTACCGGCCAAACGTTTGGACTCAAAACTATGAAATAACAGATATGGAATCACGTGGTAACTAACGCTGGTTGAGAGAAAAGCTGTATTTTACTATATTTTGATTTGTTTAACACTTTTTTTGGTTACTACATGATTCCATATGCGTTATTTCATAGTGTTGATGTCTTCACTATTATTCTACAGTGTAGAAAATAGTAAAAATAAAGAAAAAAAACCTTGAATGAGTAGGTGTGTCCAAACTTTTGACTGGTATTGTATTTATACACCAAGAATCAACAAAGTTCCTGCCTTGCCACAAAAGACTGAGTGATATGGTTTTTGCAGACATTTTTTACAAGGAGTACATGATGTGCTTCGAAGTAGAAATGTAGAAGCACACACACATTGTATAAAGCCCTAAAAATTGTCAGAGACTCCAGCCACCCGAGTCACAGACTGTTCTCTCTGCTACCGCACGGCAAGCGGTACCGGAGCGCCAAGTCTAGGTCCAAGAGGCTTCTATAAACAGCTTCCACTCCCAAAGCCATAAGACTCCTGAACAGCTAATTAAATGGCTACCCGGACAATTTACATGGACTCCATTGTTTTATTGTTATTTATGATTATTATTACTATTAGCATCACCCCCCCTGCCTTCTACGCTGCTAATCTCTGTTATTATCTATGTATAGTCACTAACTCTACCTACATGTACATATTCCCTCAATTACCTCGACACCAGCATATATATATATATATATATATATATATATATATATATATAAAACCAGTTTTCTCTGTATATAACCCTGCAATTGCTGTTTACTGCTGCTCTTTAATTAATTAATTATTTGTTATTCTTATCTCTTTTTTTTTGTGTGGGGGGAGGGGTATTTTCTTAAAACTGCATCGTTGGTTAATTAAGAGCTTTGTCAGTAACCATTTCACAGTAAGGTACAACACATGTTGTATTCAGCACATGTGACAAATAACAGTTGATTGGATTTGATTTGAAGCCATGCATGAGAGCACCAGCTGTTCCTGGGGAAATGTTTCTACTGCAAATGATAACAGATAAGATAGGAGAACAATTCAAATATTTGACTATTTTAATAATAAGAAATGCCCCAAAAATGTCATGAATAAAAAGTTGTTACGAGTGATCCGTGCTCAATCATTAAGTGAGACAAAAAAAAAAAAAATGTGAGGCTGCCATTTTAAGGGACTGGATGTTGCTATAGGATAGGGATGTTGTGGTAGACTGTGTAGATGTGCTATAGTTCAGGGGATGTCGTGGTAGACTGTGTATATGTTGCTATAGTTCAGGGGATGTCGTGGTAGACTGTGTAGATGTTGCTATAGGATAGGGATGTCGTGGTAGACTGTGTAGATGTTGCTATAGGACAGGGGATGTCGTGGTAGACTGTGTAGATGTTGCTATAGGATAGGGATGTCGTGGTAGACTGTGTAGATGTTGCTATAGGATAGGGGATGTTGAGGTAGACTGTGTAGATGTTGCTATAGGACAGGGATGTCGTGGTAGACTGTGTAGATGTTGCTATAGTTCAGGGGATGTTGTGGTAGATTGTGTAGATGTTGCTATAGTTCAGGGGATGTTGTGGTAGACTGTGTAGATGTTGCTATAGTTCAGGGGATGTCGTGGTAGACTGTGTAGATGTTGCTATAGTTCAGGGGATGTTGTGGTAGACTGTGTAGATGTTGCTATAGTTCAGGGGATGTCGTGGTAGACGTTGCTATAGGACAGGGGATGTCGTGGTAGACTGTGTAGATGTTGCTATAGTTCAGGGGATGTTGTGGTAGACTGTGTAGATGTTGCTATAGTTCAGGGGATGTCGTGGTAGACTGTGTAGATGTTGCTATAGGATAGGGGATGTCGTGGTAGACGTTGCTATAGGATAGGGGATGTCGTGGTAGACGTTGCTATAGGATAGGGGATGTCGTGGTAGACTGTGTAGATGTGCTATAGTTCAGGGGATGTCGTGGTAGACTGTGTAGATGTTGCTATAGTTCAGGGGATGTCGTGGTAGACTGTGTAGATGTTGCTATAGGATAGGGTATGTCGTGGTAGACTGTGTAGATGTTGCTATAGGATAGGGGATGTCGTGGTAGATTGTGTAGATGTTGCTATAGTTCAGGGGATGTCGTGGTAGACTGTGTAGATGTTGCTATAGGATAGGGGATGTTGTGGTAGACTGTGTAGATGTTGCAATAGGACAGGGATGTCGTGGTAGACTGTGTAGATGTGCTATAGTTCAGGGGATGTCGTGGTAGACTGTGTAGATGTTGCTATAGTTCAGGGGATGTCGTGGTAGACTGTGTAGATGTTGCTATAGGATAGGGTATGTCGTGGTAGACTGTGTAGATGTTGCTATAGGATAGGGGATGTTGTGGTAGATTGTGTAGATTTTGCTATAGTTCAGGGGATGTTGTGGTAGATTGTGTAGATGTTGCTATAGGATGGGGGATGTTGTGGTAGATTGTGTAGATGTTGCTATAGGATGGGGGATGTTGTGGTAGATTGTGTAGATGTTGCTATAGGATAGGGGATGTTGTGGTAGATTGTGTAGATTTTGCTATAGTTCAGGGGATGTTGTGGTAGATTGTGTAGATGTTGCTATAGGATAGGGGATGTTGTGGTAGATTGTGTAGATGTTGCTATAGTTCAGGGGATGTCGTGGTAGACTGTGTAGATGTTGCTATAGGATAGGGGATGTCGTGGTAGACTGTGTAGATGTTGCTATAGGATAGGGGATGTTGTGGTAGATTGTGTAGATGTTGCTATAGTTCAGGGGATGTCGTGGTAGACTGTGTAGATGTTGCTATAGGATGGGGGATGTCGTGGTAGATTGTGTAGATGTGCTATAGTTCAGGGGATGTTGTGGTAGACTGTGTAGATGTTGCTATAGGACAAGGATGTCGTGGTAGATGTTGCTATAGTTCAGGGGATGTCGTGGTAGACGTTGCTATAGTTCAGGGGATGTCGTGGTAGACGTTGCTATAGTTCAGGGGATGTCGTGGTAGATGTTGCTATAGGACAGGGGATGTTGTGGTAGACTGTGTAGATGTTGCTATAGGATAGGGGATGTCGTGGTAGACTGTGTAGATGTTGCTATAGTTCAGGGGATGTTGTGGTAGACTGTGTAGATGTTGCTATAGGACAAGGATGTCATGGTAGACTGTCTACTTTGTCATTGTGTATCTATCTATTGTTCTCTTACTCTTTCATCTGCTAAATTTTTCATTATTTTTATTTAACTAGGCAAGTCAGTCAAGAACAAATTCTTATTTTCAATGACGGCCTAGGAACAGTGGGTTAACTGTCTGTTCAGGGGCAGAACGACAGATTTTTACCTTGTCAGCTCGGGGATTTGAACTTGCAATCTTCCGGTTACTAGTTCAACGCTCTAACCACTAGGCTACCCTGCCGCCCCAAATTCAGGAACGTTGTGGCTTAGCTGTGCAGGCCTGTGTGTGTGTGTGTGTGTGTGTGTGTGTGTGTGTGTGTGTGTGTGTGTGTGTGTGTGTGTGTGTGTGTGTGTGTGTGTGCGCGTGTGTGTGTATGTGTGTGTGTGTGTGTGTGTGTACAGCACTCAGCTCGTTAGCCCTCATAACTGTGAGTTCTGTCAGTGAGTGAAGTCTTTAATTGTTGTGTTCTCTCAATAAGGAGGTGTTGCTAATGAACCAGTGATGGTGTGTGTGTGTGTGTGTGTGTGTGTGTGTGTGTGTGTGTGTGTGTGTGTGTGTGTGTGTGTGTGTGTGTGTGTGTGTGTGTGTGTGTGTTGTGAGATTGCATAGGGACTGACTGTTTACTTTGCAAACCGCTGAACTGTTAAATGCACATCCTTTTATGTCATATTTCGCACACACACACACACACACGCACGCACGCACGCACGCACGCACGCACGCACACACACACACACACACACACACACACACACACACACACACACAGTAGCTTGTTTACATGTCTGTACTGAACTCCTCGTCTTGTCTGCTTTACGTAACTTGTTTTTCTCTGAACCACAAATCAACAACATTCGACTGAAGAGGAGATGGGGGGTGAAAGGGGGGAGAGAGAGAGTGAGAGAGGAGGGGGAGAGAGGAGGGGGAGAAAGGGGGGGAGAGGAGGGGGAGAAAGGGGGGAGAGAAAGAGAGGAGGGGGAGAAGGGAGGGAAGAGAGGAGAGAGGAGGGGGAGAGAGAGAGAGGGGGGGAGAAAGGGGGGGAGAGAGAGAGGAGGGCGAGAAAGGAGGGGGAGAGAGAGAGGAGGGCGAGAAAGGAGGGAGAGACAGAGAGAGGAGGGGGAGCGACGAGGGGGAGAGACAGAGAGACCTACGACTCCTATGGTAGGTACACCTATAGCTCATCTCTTGGCAGTAGGCTCTATAACAAGGAATAAAGAGCAAAACCATATACATTATCAAATACAAACCTTAGAATCAACTATTAAAGACTACCAGAACCCACTGGATTCCAGAACCCACTGGATTCTCCAATTACCTTGAATGAGTTACAGGACAAAATAAAAACCCTCCAACCCAAAAAGGCCTGTGGTGTTGATGGTATCCTCAATGAAATGATCAAATATACAGACAATAAATTCCAATTGGCTATACCAAAACTCTTTAACATCATCCTTAGCTCTGTCATCTTCCCCAATATTTGGAACCAAAGACTGATCATCCCAATCCACAAAAGTGGAGACAAATTTAACCCCAATAACTACCGTGGGATATGCGTCAACAGCAACCTTGGGAAAATCATCTGCATTATCATTAACAGCAGACTTGTACATTTCCTCAATGACAACAATGTACTGAGCAAATGTCAAATTGCCTTTTTACCAAATTACCGTACAACAGACCATGTATTCACCCTGCACACCCTAATTGACAACCAAACAAACCAAAACAAAGGCAAAGTCTTCTCATGCTTTGTTGATTTCAAAAAAGCCTTCGACTCAATTTGGCATGAGGGTCTGCTATAAAAACTGATGGAAAGTGGTGTTAACAGAAAAACATACGACATTATAAAATCCATGTACATAAACAACAAGTGTGCGGTTAAAATTGGCAAAAAACACAGACATTTCTTCACACAGGGCTATGGGGTGAGACAGGGATGCAGCTTAAGCCCCACCCTCTTCACCATATATATATATATATCAACGAACTGGCACGGGCATTAGAAAAGTCTGCAGCACCCGGCCTCACCCTCCTAGAATCTGAAGTCAAATTAATGTCTACTGTTTGCAGCAGCACCTAGATCTTCTGAGAGAGAGAGAGAGAGAGAGAGTCAAATGTTTGCTGTTTGCTGATGATCTGGTGCTTCTGTCACCAACCAAGGTGGGCCTGCAGCAGCACCTAGATCTTCTGCACAGATTCTTTCAGACCTGGGCCCTGACAGTGAGTCTCAGTAAGACCAAAATAATGGTGTTCCAAAAAAGGTCCAGTCACCAGGACCACAAATATATATTCCATCTAGACACTGTTGCCCTAGAGCACACAAAAAACTATACATACCTTGGCCTAAACATCAGCGCCACGGGTAACTTCCACAAAGCTGTGAACGATCTGAGAGACAAGGCAAGAAGGGCATTCTATGCCATCAAAAGGAACATACATTTCAACATACCAATTAGGTTTAAAAAAGAGAGAGATAAAGCACTTGAATTGAATTGAATTGAATTGAATTGAGAGAGAGGAGGGGGAGAGAGAGGAGGAGAGAGCTCTCACTGTTGGTTCCCTCAACTAAATTTGCAGGTCCTTTTTTAACCTATGTGTAAAAGAGCACCACCAAGTGAACTAACAGAAGGGGTTGGCTTAGATGGTTGACAACATGCAAACTATATTTTTTGTGTCCAATGTTTACTTGAAAACACAAATATATTTGCACAATGACCACTTGTTTTCTCTCAAATACATCGTTACAGTCGTTGGTTAGCTAGCTAGTGAATTTTAAAATATATCGTTACAGTCGCTGGTTAGCTAGCTAGTGAATTTTAAAATACATCGTTACAGTCGCTGGTTAGCTAGCTAGTGAATTTTAAAATACATTGTTACAGTCGCTGGTTAGCTAGCTAGTGAATTTTAAAATACATCGTTACAGTCGCTGGTTAGCTAGCTAGTGAATTTTAAAATACATCGTTAAAGTCGCTGGTTAGCTAGCTAGTGAATTTTAAAATACATTGTTACAGTCGCTGGTTAGCTAGCTAGTGAATTTTAAAATACATCGTTACAGTCGCTGGTTAGCTAGCTAATGAATTTTAAAATACATCCTTACAGTTGCTGGTTAGCTCACGAGTGAATTTTAAAATACATCATTACAGTCGCTGGTTAGCTAGCTAGTGAATTTTAAAATACATCGTTACAGTCGCTGGTTAGCTAGCTAGTGAATTTTAAAATACATTGTTACAGTCGCTGGTTAGCTAGCTATTGAATTTTAAAATACATCGTTACAGTCGCTGGTTAGCTAGCTAGTGAATTTTAAAATACATCGTTACAGTCGCTGGTTAGCTAGCTAGTGAATTTTAAAATACATCGTTACAGTCGCTGGTTAGCTAGCTAGTGAATTTTAAAATACATTGTTACAGTCGCTGGTTAGCTAGCTAGTGAATTTTAAAATACATCGTTACAGTCGCTGGTTAGCTAGCTAATGAATTTTAAAATACATCCTTACAGTTGCTGGTTAGCTCGCGAGTGAATTTTAAAATACATCGTTACAGTCGCTGGTTAGCTAGCTAGTGAATATTAAAATACATCGTTACAGTCGCTGGTTAGCTAGCTAGTGAATTTTAAAATACATCGTTACAGTCGCTGGTTAGCTAGCTAGTGAATTTTAAAATACATCGTTACAGTCGCTGGTTAGCTAGCTAGTGAATTTTAAAATACATCGTTACAGTCGCTGGTTAGCTTGCTAGCGAATTTGAGCCATTTTAACATAGACATGATACCAGTCAAAACACTTCAAAACAAGACAAGATAAAACTAGATGAAATGAGTCACCGACGATTACCCATTATGTCATTGTTGCTAGCTATCTGGCCCCCAGAATCACAACAACACACAGTCTAAAAGAGTGCCACCATGTGGTGGCCTCCGATAGAGTCGTTGATTTAGATATAGACACAACTGTCCCGGTTATTCACATACACCAAACACACACACGACAAACAGGAAGTAGACTATGTGGAAGTGAAAGTGATAGCGATTTCTGTAGTTGTCTGCCTAGTTCGTTAAAGGTTAAATAATATTAAATAAAAAACAGAAGCAACAGGGAATATGTATTACACCACAGTGATAGCAATGTATGGTTGTACAATAGCAATGGCAATTATGTAATATTTACATAGCAGCAATAAGATAGCAATGGGCTAGCACACAATATATATGGCTACAGTAGCATTAGCAGTGCTAGCATGCTAACGATAATGGCTAGTAATGAATATAAAGTACAAAAATGCTAGTAGGCTAAAAAGCTACATAACAGTAATAGCCGTGTGCTATGCAGAGTGTACAATTAGCTGCTAGCATGCTATAAAATATTTACAGTATAAGATATATATATATATTTATATATATATATACAAGAAAAGCAAGCAATAAATGGAGGCTAGCACGCTAGGCTACAGGCAAGAAGGCCTGAGGCTATATATGGGCCAACATGGTAAACTCTGCAGGGTTAGCGGCTAGTAGTTAGCAGGCTATTGGGACAGGATGCTAAAATGTAAACGAGAGCAAGGCCATGGTGGGCTGCCATTTTGGGTAAGGCCGGGCCATGATGACATCATAGGAAGGTGGAGTGTTATACGCCGTTGACTGGCTTGTAGCCATAGTAACCAATGGTTGAGAGATTTAACCTTCAAGGCCTGAATAGCTAAGACACAAACGATGTCATGAGAGTCAGATGAACAGAAGTGGGTATTGTATACATACATTGTAGAACTAGCATATAACACTGAGAAGGCGTGTATAATTTTTATTTATGTTATTTAACCTTTCTAGCGCAGAAGCGGAAAGTTATTTGTGCTACTCATCTCTGCTGTCCTGCGCCTGACTCCTCTGCACCAGCTACACCCACCCACCACTACATGTCCAGAATAGACCCACAACATTGTATTCTTGTATAACCACCCTCAATTTTGCTGGACCCCAGGAAGAGCAGTTGCTGCCTTGACAGGAACTAATGGGGGATCCTTAACCTTTCTAGCGTTCCCGTCGACAACATTCCACTGAAAAGAAAGCACGCCAAATTCAAAAATATATTTTTTTAAATATGTGACTTTCACACATTAACAAGTCAAATACAGCAAATGAAAGATAAACATCTTGTTAATCTACCCATCGTGTCCGATTTCAAAAATGCTTTACAGCTAAAGCACAACGTATAATTATGCTAGGTAATAGCCAAGTCAAAAAAACACAGCCATTTTTCCAGACAAAGATAGGAGTCACGAAAAACAGAAATATAGATAAAATTAATCCCTAACCTTTGATGTTCTTCATCAGATGACACTCATAGGACATCATGTTACACAATACATGTATGTTTTGTTCGATAATGTGCATATTTATATCCAAAAATCTCAGTTTACATTGGTGCCTTACATGCAGTAATGTTTTGATTCCAAAACATCTGGCGATTTTGCAGAAATAATCATAATAAACATTGACAAAAGATACAAGTGTTATTCACAAGATTAAAGATAGACTTCTCCTTAATGCAACCGCATAATCTGAGAACGGCGCTCAGAGTCCAAAACAGCCAGAGGATTATCCTCCATTTTGGAATCAACAAAGTTAGAAACAATAAAAAATAAATATTCACTTACCTTTGATGATCTTCAAAAGGCACTCCCAGAAATCCTAGTTCGACAATAAATGACTAATTTGTTCCATAAAGTTCCATCATTTATGTCAAAATAGCCACTTGTTGTTAGCGTGTTCAGCCCAGTAATCCATCTTCATGAGGTGCGAGCATTTCATCTAGACAAAAACTCGAAAAGTTTCTTTACAGTCCTTTAGAAACATTTCAAACGATGTATGGAATCAATCGTTAGGATGTTTTTAACATAAAACATCAATAATGTTCCAACCGGAGAATTGTCTTCAGAAAAACACTGGAACGAGAGGTAACTCTGTCGGGAGCGCGCCTCATGAGACCAAGGCTCTCTGCCAGACCACTGACTCAAACAGGTCTCATGAGCCCCTCCTTTATAATAGAATCCTCAAACCAGTTTCTATAGACCGTTGCCATCTAATGGAAGCCCTAGGAAGTGCAACCCCATCCATATCTCAATGTGTACTCGGTAGGTCAAGCTTTGAAAAACTACAAACCTCAGATGTTCCACTTCCTGGTTGGATTTTTCTCCGTTTTTTGCCTGCCATTTTTTGCCTGCCATATGAGTTCTGTTATACTCACAGACATCATTCAAACAGTTTTAGAAGCTTCAGAGTGTTTCCTATCCAATATGAATAATACTATGCATATATTAGCATCTGGGACAGAGTAGGAGGCAGTTCACTCTGGGCACGCTATTCATCCAAAAGTCATAATACTGCCCCCAAAAAGGGTTTGACCTTTATTTAACTAAGGCAAGTCAGTTTAGAACAAATTCTTATTTACCATGATGGTCTAGGACCAGTTAACTGCCTTGTTCAGCAGAACAGCAGACCTCTACCTTGTCAGCTCGTTCTAGCAAACCTTTCGGGTTACTGGCCCAACTAACCACTAGGCTACCTGCCTCCTCTAATCACTAGGCTACCTGCCACTATTAGTTACTGGCCCAACGCTCTGACCACTAGGCTACCTGCCTCCTCTAACCACTAGGCTACCTGACACTATTAGTTACTGGCCCAACGCTCTGACCACTAGGCTACCTGACACTATTAGTTACTGGCCCAACGCTCTGACCACTAGGCTACCTGACACTATTAGTTACTGGCCCAACGCTCTGACCACTAGGCTACCTGCCTCCTCTAACCACTAGGCTACCTGACACTATTAGTTACTGGCCCAACGCTCTGACCACTAGGCTACCTGCCACTATTAGTTACTGGCCCAACGCTCTGACCACTAGGCTACCTGCCACTATTAGTTACTGGCCCAACGCTCTGACCACTAGGCTACCTGCCACTATTAGCCTGTATCAACATAGTTATAAGAGTCTAGGACAGATTAAAATATACCACAACTGAACCCTAATCAGATACCAGTTCACTCCCATGGTCAATGATACACACGGTTAGGATGTCCACGTTGGGATGATTGTAGATGTGGACACGTCCAGTTGGTGATTTGGAGCCCAGGAGTTTATAGAGCTGGTCAACCTGAGCTCTGCGATGCAACTGAGGAGTCCAGAGGAAGAGTGAGGTTCTGCTGTTTCCATGTAGAACCTCTGATTGGCTGACCAGATCACAAGGCACCCTAGCACCCTGGTCCTTAACACACAGGTGTGAAGTACCCTATGTCACTAAACAATAGGGGTCAGGCTGAGTAAAGGGATGATAGCCTAACTCAACGTTCTGTCTCTTGAACAGGCTGAGTAAAGGGATGATAGCCTAACTCAACGTTCTGTCTCTTGAACAGGCTGAGTAAAGGGATGATAGCCTAACTCAACGTTCAGTCTCTTGTACAGGCTGAGTAAAGGGATGATAGCCTAACTCAACGTTCTGTCTCTTGAACGGGCTGAGTAAGGGGATGATAGCCTAACTCAACGTTCTGTCTCTTGTACAGGCTGAGTAAAGGGATGATAGCCTAACTCAACGTTCTGTCTCTTGAACGGGCTGAGTAAGGGGATGATAGCCTAACTCAACGTTCTGTCTCTTGAACAGGCTGAGTAAAGGGATGATAGCCTAACTCAACGTTCTGTCTCTTGAACAGGCTGAGTAAAGGGATGATAGCCTAACTCAACGTTCTGTCTCTTGAACAGGCTGAGTAAGGGGATGATAGCCTAACTCAACGTTCTGTCTCTTGAACAGGCTGAGTAAGGGGATGATAGCCTAACTCAACGTTCTGTCTCTTGAACAGGCTGAGTAAAGGGATGATAGCCTAACTCAACGTTCTGTCTCTTGAACAGGCTGAGTAAAGGGATGATAGCCTAACTCAACGTTCTGTCTCTTGAACAGGCTGAGTAAGGGGATGATAGCCTAACTCAACGTTCTGTCTCTTGTACAGGCTGCGGGAGTCTTGAAGTTTGGGGGTTTTCTACACTGTGTGTGTGTGTGTGTGTGTGTGTGTGTCTGTGTGTGTGTGTGTGTGTGTGTGTGTGTGTGTCTGTGTCTGTGTCTGTGTCTCTGTCTCGTCTGTGTCTGTGTCTGTGTGTGTGTCTGTGTCTGTGTCTGTGTGTGTGTCTGTGTGTGTGTCTGTGTCTGTGTCTGTGTGTCTGTGTCTGTGTGTGTGTGTGTGTGTGTGTGTCTGTGTCTGTGTGTGTGTCTGTGTCTGTGTCTGTGTCTGTGTGTCTGTGTCTGTGTGTGTGTGTGTGTGTGTGTGTGTGTCTGTGTCTGTGTCTGTGTCTGTGTCTGTGTCTCTGTCTCGTCTGTGTCTGTGTCTGTGTGTGTGTCTGTGTGTGTGTCTGTGTCTGTGTGTCTGTGTCTGTGTCTGTGTCTGTGTCTGCGTCTCTGTCTCGTCTGTGTCTGTGTGTCTGTGTGTGTGTCTGTGTCTGTGTGTGTGTCTGTGTCTGTGTCTGTGTGTCTGTGTCTGTGTGTGTGTCTGTGTCTGTGTGTGATCTATGCCTCTGTTTTCCCTGAGCCTATTGATGCGTGGATAAATGTTCCTCTCACTCTGATAAGTAGGAATGACAGTGGGGTGCCAAACTACAGTTACCCCCTCCTCTTCCCCTCCCCTTCCCCTCTCCTTCCCCTCCCCTCTCCTTCCCCTCCCCTTCCCCTCCCCTCTCCTTCCCCTCCCCTTCCCCTCTCCTTCCCCTCCCCTTCCCCTCTCCTTCCCCTCTCCTTCCCCTCTCCTTCCCCTCCCCTCTCCTTCCCCTCTCCTCCCCCTCCCCTTCCCCTCTCCTTCCCCTCCCCTCTCCTTCCCCTCCCCTTCCCCTCTCCTCCCCTCCCCTTCCCCTCTCCTTCCCCTCCCCTCTCCTTCCCCTCTCCTTCCCCTCCCCTCTCCTTCCCCTCTCCTCCCCTCCCCCTTCCCCTCTCCCCTCCCCCCCTCCCCTTCCCCTCTCCTTCCCCCTCCCCTCTCCTTCCCCTCTCCTTCCCCCCCCTCTCCTTCCCCTCTCCCTCCCCTCCCCTTCCCTCTCCTTCCACTCCCCTCTCCCCCCTTCCCCTCTCCTTCCCCTCCCCTTCCCCTCCCCTTCCCCTCCCCTTCCCCTCTCCTTCCCCTCTCCTTCCCCTCTCCTTCCCCCTTCCCCTCTGCTTCCCCTTCCCCTCTCCTTCCCCTCCCCTCTCCTTCCTCTCTCCTCTCCTTCCCCTCCCCTCTCCTTCCCCCTGTCCTTCCCCTCCCCTTCCCCTCCCCTCTCCTTCCCCTCTCCTTCCCCTCCCCTCTCCTTCCCCTCTCCTCCTCTTCCCCTCCCCTCTCCTTCCCCTCCCCTTCCCCTCTCCTCCACTTCCCCTCCCCTTCCCCTCCCCTTCCCCTCTCCTCCCCTTCCCTTCCCCTCCCCTTCCCCTCCCCTCCCCCTCCCTTCCCCTCCCCTTCCCCCCTCCCTCTCCTCTCCCTCTCCTCTCCTCTCCCCACTCCTCTCCTTCCCCTCTCCTCTCCATTCTCCTCTCCCCTCTCCTCTCCCCTCTCCTCTCCTCTCCCCACTCCTCTCCTTCCCCTCTCCCCTCCTTTCCTCGACCCGCTCCCCACTCCTCTCATTCCCCTCTCCTCTCCCAACTCCTCCCATTCCCCTCTCCTCTCCCCCACTCCTCCCCTTCCCCTCTCCTCTCCTCTCCTCTCTTCTCCTCCCCTCTCCTCTTCTCTCCCCACTATTCCCCTTCCCCTCTCCTCTCCATGGTCCTCTCCTCTCCCCCTCTCCTCTCCCCTCCCTCTCCCCACTCCTCCCCTTCCCCTCTCCTCTCCCCTCTCCTCTCCCCACACCTCTCCTTCCCCTCTCCCATCCTTTCCTCGACCCTCTCCCCACTCCACTCCTTCCCCTCTCCTCTCCCCACTCCTCTCCTCCCCCTCTCCTCTCCCAACTCCTCCCATTCCCCTCTCCTCTCCCCACTCCTCCCCTTCCCCTCTCCTCTCCACTCCTCCCCTTCCCCTCTCCTCTCCATTCTCCTCTCCCCTCTCCTCTCCCCTCTCCTCTCCTCTCCCAACTCCTCCCATTCCCCTCTCCTCTCCCCACTCCTCCCCTTCCCCTCTCCTCTCCTGTCCTCTCCCCTCCTCTCCCCTCTCCTCTCCCCACTCCTCCCCTTCCCCTCTCCTCTCCACTCCTCCCCTTCCCCTCTCCTCTCCATTCTCCTCTCCCCTCTCCTTTCCCTTCCCCTCTCCTCTCCTCGTCCAGTGTTCATGGTTGGGTAGCTATATCTGACAGCTGTGCTAAAGTGGTGTGGGGACATTGTGTGATTACTTCTGTCCTGGTGGGAGGGGGGGGGGGGCTTCACAAAGTATTCATACCCCTTGACTTATTCAGCATTTTGTTGTGTTACAGCCTTCAAACTGGATTAAATATCTATTCTTTTTTTCCCGTCTACACGGAAATAGACCAACATGATAAAGTGCAAACAAGTTTTTAATACATTGTTGCTAATTTATTGAAAATGAAATACAGATATCTAATTTACATAAGTATTTACACCCCTGAGGCAATACTTTGTAGCAGCACCTTTGGAAGTGATTACAGCTGTGAGTCTTTCTGGGTAAGCCTCTAAGAGCTGTGAGTCTTTCTGGGTAAGCCTCTAAGAGCTGTGAGTCTTTCTGGGTAAGTCTCTAAGAGCTGTGAGTCTTTCTGGGTAAGCCTCTAAGAGCTGTGAGTCTTTCTGGGTAAGCCTCTAAGAGCTGTGAGTCTTTCTGGGTAAGCCTCTAAGAGCTGTGTCTTTCTGGGTAAGCCTCTAAGAGCTGTGAGTCTTTCTGGGTAAGCCTCTAAGAGCTGTGAGACTTTCTGGGTAAGCCTCTAAGAGCTGTGAGTCTTTCTGGGTAAGCCTCTAAGAGCTGTGAGTCTTTCTGGGTAAGCCTCTAAGAGCTGTGAGTCTTTCTGGGTAAGCCTCTAAGAGCTGTGAGTCTTTCTGGGTAAGCCTCTAAGATCTTTCCACACCTGGATTGTACAACATTTGCCCATTTATTCTTTTCAGAATTCTTCAATCTCTGTCACATGAGTTGTTGATCGGTGCTAGGCAACTATTTTCAGGTCTTGTCATAGATTCTCAAGTACATTTAACTCCAAACTGTAACTCGGGCCACTCAGGAACATTCAGTGTCTTCTTGGTAAGCAACTCCAGTGTAGATTTGGCTTTGTGTTGTTGGTTATTGTCCTGCTGAAAGTGTCTGGTGGAAAGCAGACTGAAACAAGATTATTTATCCTGAACAACTCTTCAGTCCATAACGATTAGAAGCATACCCACAACATGATGCAGCCACCACTATGATTGAAAATACGGAGATTGGTACTCAGTGATGTGTTGTAATGGATTTTTCCCAAACTTTATAATGAATACACTTTGTATTCAGGACAAAAGCTTTTTTTGTAGTAGATTCCCTGGTAGAACCCTGCTGTTAATATAGGGGTAGAACCCTGCTGTTAATATAGTGGTAGAAACCTGCTGTTAATATAGTGGTAGAACCCTGCTGTTAATATAGAGGTAGAACCCTGCTGTTAATATAGGGGTAGAACCCTGCTGTTAATATAGGGGTAGAACCCTGCTGTTAATATATGGATAGAACCCTGCTGTTAATATAGGGGTAAGACCTTGCTGTTAATATAGGGGTAGAACCCTGCTGTTAATATATGGGTAGAACCCTGCTGTTAATATATGGGTAGAACCCTGCTGTTAATACAGGGGTAGAACTCTGCTGTTAATATATGGGTAGAACCTCTTCTTCTCCTACTCTCTCCTTCCTCTTCTTCTCCTTCTTCTCCTACATTCTCCTTCTTCTTCTTCTCCTACTCCCTCCTTCCTCTTCTTCTTCTTCTTCTTCTTCTTCTCCTTCTTCTTCGTCTCCTACACTCTCCTTCTTCTTCTTCTCCTACTCCCTCCTTCCTCTTCGTCTCCTACACTCTCCTTCTTCTTCTTCTCCTACTCCCTCCTTCCTCTTCTTCTCCTTCTCTCTCCTTTTCCTTCCTCTTCTTCTCCTACTTTCTTCTTCCTCTTCTTCTTCTTCTTCTCCTACTCCCTCCTTCCTCTTCTTCTTCTTCTCCTTCTTCTCCTACACTCTCCTTCCTCTTCTTCTCCTACTCCCTCCTTCCTCTTCTTCTTCTTCTCCTTCTTCTCCTACACTCTCCTTCCTCTTCTTCTCCTACTCCCTCCTTCCTCTTCTTCTTCTTCCTCTTCTTCTTCTTCTCCTTCTTCTTCTTCTCCTTCTCCCTCCTTCCTCTTCTTCTCCTTCTCTCTCCTTTTCCTTCCTCTTCTTCTCCTACTTTCTTCTTCCTCTTCTTCTTCTTCGTCTCCTACACTCTCCTTCCTCTTCTTCTCCTACTCCCTCCTTCCTCTTCTTCTTCTTCTCCTTCTCCCTCCTTCCTCTTCCTCTTCTTCTCCTACTCCCTCCTTCCTCTTCTTCTTCTTCTCCTTCTCCCTCCTTCCTCTTCTTCTCCTTCTCCTCCTTTTCCTTCCTCTTCTTCTCCTATTCTCTCCTTCCTCTTCTTCTCCTACTCTCTCATTTTCCTTCCTCTTCTTCTCCTACTTTCTTCTTCTTCTTCTTCTTCTTCTTCTTCTACTAAGATAATACAGTAGTCCCTGTTTTTGAGTTGGTTGGTACCATAGTGGTCTGTACTGTCCTGTCTGTTGTTGAGTTGGTACCATAGTGGTCTGTACTGTCCTGTCTGTTGTTGAGTTGGTTGGTACCATAGTGGTCTGTACTGTCCTGTCTGTTATTGAGTTGGTTGGTACCATAGTGGTCTGTACTGTCCTGTCTGTTGTTGAGTTGGTTGGTACCATAGTGGTCTGTACTGTCCTGTCTGTTATTGAGTTGGTACCGTAGTGGTCTGTACTGTCCTGTCTGTTGTTGAGTTGGTTGGTACCATAGTGTGGTCTGTACTGTCCTCTCTGTTGTTGAGTTGGTTAGTACCATAGTGGTCTGTACTGTCCTGTCTGTTGTTGAGTTGGTTGGTACCATAGTGGTCTGTACTGTCCTCTCTGTTGTTGAGTTGGTTGGTACCATAGTGGTCTGTACTGTCCTGTCTGTTGTTGAGTTGGTTGGTACCATAGTGGTCTGTACTGTCCTCTCTGTTGTTGAGTTGGTTGGTACCATAGTGGTCTGTACTGTCCTGTCTGTTGTTGAGTTGGTTGGTACCATAGTGGTCTGTACTGTCCTGTCTGTTGTTGAGTTGGTACCATAGTGGTCTGTACTGTCCTGTCTGTTGTTGAGTTGGTTGGTACCATAGTGGTCTGTACTGTCCTGTCTGTTATTGAGTTGGTACCATAGTGGTCTGTACTGTCCTGTCTGTTATTGAGTTGGTACCGTAGTGGTCTGTACTGTCCTGTCTGTTATTGAGTTGGTACCGTAGTGGTCTGTACTGTCCTGTCTGTTGTTGAGTTGGTTGGTACCATAGTGGTCTGTACTGTCCTGTCTGTTGTTGAGTTGGTTGGTACCGTAGTGGTCTGTACTGTCCTGTCTGTTGTTGAGTTGGTTGGTACCATAGTGGTCTGTACTGTCCTGTCTGTTGTTGAGTTGGTTGGTACCATAGTGGTCTGTACTGTCCTGTGTGTTGTTGTAATAATAACTACTGTAGTTGTAGTATTCAAACGCTGTCTAGATTAGTCATATCCCAGCTACAGGTCTATTTATTGTTAAGAAGATAAAGATCATCTAGACTGACAGCAGGACATTAACGTTTCAAGTCAAATCACATTTGTTTTGTCCCGTGCTTCGTAAAACAACAGGTTTAGACTAACAGTGTAATGCTTACAGACGGGCCCATTCCAACAATGCAGAGATAAACATATATTTTTAAGTAATAGAAGTACAATAAGGAAGCATAACTTGACTATAGATAATAGATAATAAATAGATAATAGACAGTAACAGCAGTATACTGTAGGGAGGGGTAAAGGATAGATAATAGACAGTAACAGCAGTATACTGTAGGTAGGGGTAAAGGATAGATAATAGACAGTAACAGCAGTATACTGTAGGTAGGGGTAAAGGATAGATAATAGACAGTAACAGCAGTATACTGTAGGTAGGGGGTAAAGGATAGATAGACAGTAACAGCAGTATACTGTAGGTAGGGGTAAAGGATAGATAATAGACAGTAACAGCAGTATACTGTAGGTAGGGGTAAAGGATAGATAATAGACAGTAACAGCAGTATACTGTAGGTAGGGGTAAAGGATAGATAATAGACAGTAACATCACTATACTGTAGGTAGGGGTAAAGGATAGATAATAGACAGTAACAGCAGTATACTGTAGGTAGGGGTAAATTATAGATAATAGACAGTAACAGCAGTTTACTGAAGGTAGGGGTAAAGGATAGATAATAGACAGTAACAGTTGGTTCCAGACCAGCAAACCTCGATAGCATAGTGGCATCACTTCAACAAATACTATCAGCAGTTTAACTGCAATTACATGACGTCCCCATTTCTCCCCGAGTAGCCATCTCTAACCATATCATTATTCCATTGTTACTAAACACATCCTTTGTCTTGCTCCTCTCCTCTCCTCTCCTCTCCTCTCCTCTCCTCTCCTCTCCTCTCCTCTCCTCTCCTCTCCTCTCCTCTCCTCTCCTCTCCTCTCCTCTCAACTCCTCTCCTCTCAACTCCTCCTCTCAACTCCTCCTCTCAACTCCTCCTCTCCTCTCCTCTCCTCTCCTCTCCTCTCCTCTCCTCTTCTCCTCTCCTCTCCCTCTCCTCTCCTCTCCTCTCCTCTCCTCTCCTCTCCTCTCCTCTCCTCTCCTCTCCTCTCCTCTCCTCTTCTCCTCTCCTCTCCTCTCTCTGCTCCTACTCCGCTCATCCTCCTCTCCTCTCCTCCTCCCCCTCTCCTCTCCTCTCCCTCCCCCTCCCTCCCTCCCTCCCTCCCTCCCTCCCTCCCTCCCTCCCTCCCTCCTCTCCTCTCCCCCATCTCCTCTCTTCTCCTCTCCTCCCCACTCTCTCATCCCTCTCAAAACACACATAAAACATTAATGGAGATGTCATCAATATACAGTATAATAATAATATAATACCCGTATATTCACATTCTGTACATCCTCCCCATATACACACAAAATGTATAGATAATATATAATATACTGATGTAGATCATGTAGTATATACAGTGTATTCAATATATAGATATATACTGTATATATACAATATAGATATTATATACTGTATATATACAATATAGATATTATATACAGTATATAGATAATATATATATATGTAGATAATATATAACATACAGTATGTAGCTTATATAAAGTATAATATAAAGTATATGCAGTATATAAAACATATATTATAGTCAGTATACAGGTAATATATATATATATATATATTGACAGCATCAGTGTCTGTCTGGAGGAATCACCAAGACAGCTGTAACTAAATGTTGTACAAAACAAGCCCTTTGTTCTGGCTATCCCTCTCAGACCCTCTCCTAGCACCACTCTAGACCCATCCACTCATGTCTGACACACACACACACACGCATGCACACGCACACACACACGCACGCACACACGCACACACGTACACGCACACACACACACACACGCACACGCACGCACACACGTACACGCACACACGCACACACGTACACGCACGCGCACACACACACACACACACACACACACACACACACACACACACACACACACACACACACACACACACACACACACACACACACACACACACACACACACACACACACACACACACACACACACACACACACACACACACACACACACACACACACACACACACACACACACAGACACACACACACTTTTACTTAAACACCCTCACACACACACACCCACTCTCTCTCTGCTCTCATCATCAATGTTTTATCGCTGTTTGAGTGTGTGTGTGTGTGTGTGTGTGTGTGTGTGTGTGTGTGTGTGTGTGTGTGTGTGTGTGTGTGTGTGTGTGTGTGTGTGTGTGTGTGTGTGTGTGTGTGTGTGTGTGTGTGTGTTGATGAGAGCAGATGTGACATGTCGTTCAGATGCCCTACTTCTGTCCTGATTAGGTGTGTGTCTAGATGTCTTACATACTCATGTTATTTCATGTGCTTGCACTCTAGCTTGAATGATAGACACGACACAAAACCAACTTCCAAATATCCAGACTGAACCAACATGGATTGATTTAAACTACACAAAACCAACTTCCAAATATCCAGACTGAACCAACATGGATTGATTTAAACGACACAAAACCAACTTCCAAATATCCAGACTGAACCAACATGGATTGATTTAAACTACACAAAACCAACTTCCAAATATCCAGACTGAACCAACACGGATTGATTTAAACTACACAAAACCAACTTCCAAATATCCAGACTGAACCAACACGGATTGATTTAAACTACACAAAACCAACTTCCAAATATCCAGACTGAACCAACACGGATTGATTTAAACTACACAAAACCAACTTCCAAATATCCAGACTGAACCAACACGGATTGATTTAAACTACACAAAACCAACTTCCAAATATCCAGACTGAACCAACACGGATTGATTTAAACTACACAAAACCAACTTCCAAATATCCAGACTGAACCAACACGGATTGATTTAAACTACACAAAACCAACTTCCAAATATCCAGACTGAACCAACACGGATTGATTTAAACTACACAAAACCAACTTACAAATATCCAGACTGACCCAACACGGGATTGATTGAGAAAAAAACTTTGTTTCTTAAATGAAATTTGTAGTTTTTGTTTTGTTCTACAACACAATATTTCAATGAGTTTCCAAATCCAATTTCAATATGTCTGTAGACTTATCATGCTAAATGTTTAGATCGTAACTAGTCACACTTAACTAGTCACTAGTAACTAGTCAACCGTTTAAGCTAGACACACCATTCCAACTTTAAAACAGACCAGTTGTCTTGACAAAGGCTTTTCTTGATGCCATTTATACCATTTCACCTGTTTACTAAAAGCTCTGTAGTTCTGAATGGGAAGTAGATTATTCACCTTCGACTCTTTGACAATTGACGTTGTCAAACCCAACGTTGACTTGTTCAGACTGATCTAATTTAGATTTTATTACTATTTATACATTTTAATTTCTTTAAACGAAGCAAGATACACTAAACCAAGTGTAACATGTTCAGGCTATCCTGACTTAACATTATTTAAAACTATCCTGACTTAACATTATTTAAAACTATCCTGACTTAACATTATTTAAAACTATCCTGACTTAACATTATTTAAAACTATCCTAACTTAACATTATTTAAAACTATCCTGACTTAACATTATTTAAAACTATCCTAACTTAACATTATTTAAAACTATCCTAACTTAACATTATTTAAAACTATCCTGACTTAACATTATTTAAAACTATCCTAACTTAACATTATTTAAAACTATCCTGACTTAACATTATTTAAAACTATCCTAACTTAACATTATTTAAAACTATCCTGACTTAACATTATTTAAAACTATCCTGACTTAACATTATTTAAAACTATCCTGACTTAACATTATTTAAAACTATCCTGACTAATACTTAAAACGTATTATGGCTGCAATCCCGCTAACGGGATCGATATGACAACTACCAGTGAAAATAGAGGGCGCCAAATTCAAACCACAGAAATCTCATGATTACAATTCCTAAAACATACGATGTGTTTAATATCATTTTTAAGGTAATCTTGTTGTTAATCCCGCCAAAGTGTCCAATTTCAAATAGGCTTTTCAGCAAAAGCACTACAAACGATTACGTTAGGTCTCCACCAAACCACAATAAGCACAGCCATTTTCCAGCGAAATATACCATTCACAAAAAGCAGAAATAGAGATAAAAATGAATCACTAACCTTGAATTATCTTCATCAGATGACACACATAGGACTTCATACAGGCATGTTTTGTTTGATAAAGTTCATATTTATATAAAATAATCTGAGTTTACATTGGCGTATTAGATTCACTAGTTCCAGAAACATCAAGTGATTTTGCATAGCCACATCGTTTCAACAGAAATACTCATCATAAATGTAGATGATAATACAAGTTATATACATGGAATTATAGATATACCTCTTCTTAATGCAACTGCTGTGTCAGATTTCAAAAAACGTTTACGTGAAAAGCAACCCATGCAATAATCTGAGACGGAGCTCAGAACAGAGGCCAAATCAGCCACCATGTTGGAGTCAACAGAAACCAGAAAATACATGATAAATGTTTCCTTACCTTTGATGAACTTCATCAGAATGCACTCCTAGGAATCCCAGGTCCACAATAAATGCTTGATTTGTTCGAAAATGTCCGTTATCTATGTCCAATTAGCTACTTTGGTTAGCGCGTTTGGTAAACAATTCCAAAGTCACAAAGCACGTCCGCTATAATGTGACTAAATGTCCAAAAGTTCTGTAACAGTCAGTAGAAACATGTCAAACGATGTACTGAATCAATCTTTAGAATGTTGTTTACATAAATCTTGAATAACGTTCCAACCGGAGAATTAGAATGACTTCAGATGACCGGTGGAACGCAGGTGTTTCCCCTGTGAACACGCATGGTGAAAGCATGGTCAACTTGTGGCAGTGGTGACTATTTCCTGTCTCATTCGACCCCCCCCCCTTCATATTAGAGTCATCAGACAAAGTTCTATTGACTGTTGATATCTAGTGGAAGGTGTAGGAATTGAAAACTCATCCATATCTCGCTGTAATTTCAATTAGAGCTTGGTTGAAGATCTGCCACCCCCAGAAAAAATCCAGACAGAAAGTGGAATTTCTCAGGTTTTTGCCTGCCATATGAGTTCTGTTATACTCACAGACATAATTCAAACCGTTTTAGAAACTTTAGAGTGTTTTCTATCCAATGCTAATAATAATATGCAAATATTAGCAACTGAGACTGAGGAGCAGGCCGTTTACAATGGGTACCTTTTCATCCAAGCTACTCAATACTGCCCCTGCAGCCATAAAAAGTTAACATTATTTAAAATTTGTATGGAATATGACTATATAAACGTGTATAAATGTGTATAAATGTGTATAAATGTGTATAAATGTATGGAATATGACTACATAAATGTGTATAAATGTGTATAAATGTGCGTGAAACCCAAAAGCAGTAGCTCTTTGTGCCGTCTCAAAAACTAACGTTCAAGCTTAGTATCAATCAATCAATCGATCCTATCCTATCCTATTCTATCGTATCAATC